>NW_015386698.1:350347-397896 GCF_001527695.2 Protobothrops mucrosquamatus
GGCTTGTAATCACACAATTCCATTGGCTGGCAAGACCCTGTTGCTAGTTAGCCAACCAGCAACGGGCATGAAACTGTATGCAGATGGAGAAAGGCAATCACCCTTAATGGGCGATGAATGGTGAAGGGCAATCACCCTTAATGGGTGATCAGGATATGCATAGGGGATTAAGGGGGGGGGAATACAGAGAACACAACACAGTGACTATCGGCCGGGGCAGCTTCTACAAAGGAAAACGTTGTCCATTGTATTTAAAATCTGCTGAACTAGTTCAAGGCTCAAAGTATCCTACTTGACAATTACATGACAACCCAGCTCTCTGGAAAGGCTCTAATGCTGAGAAAGGTGGAAAGAAAAAAAAAAGTGGACAACCAGCATCAAGGTGATGAGTGCATCATTGCAAGACCTGAAGAATCAGGTTAAAGACTGATCACTGTGGAGAAAATTTATGTGATTGCTGAGAGTCAGTAATGCCTTGATGCACATAATCAATCAATCAATCATTCAAACTGAGAACCATTGAATCAAGATTGCTCTGAACTTTCTTATAATTATCCTGAGTCTCCCTGTGCTTAATTTGAATGAGTGATGCTGAATTATCCTGAGACTAAAAAATTATTATATCCATTTTCTGTGTCATGTGTGATTTTATACACCTCAGTTATATCTCCATATTCTAAGCTGCAAAGACCAAAACATTATAGTCCTTCCTCAAAAGAAAGCTGATCTAACCCATTAATCATTTTGGTTGTCCTAATAATGACTAAATAACTTAGACACCTTCTGAAAGCTCCAAGAACCTATTCTCTAAAATAAATATAAACAGAATTTAGGTTTCAGGAATCTGTTTTGGTTTTCTGTTTTTTATAGAACCCTCTGATCTATCCACTGGAGTGTGGTATAAAATGTATACATTTAGAAACCAATTAATTCTGAGCTCAGGTACTTAATTGTAGTATTAAAAGTGAATGGAACTCACAGTCTATCAAAAATAGCCTCTCCTGATTTCTCGTGCAGCTTTCTTTATTTCATTATTATAATTTAAAGTGGAAGCAGTCATTTTCCTACACAGTTGGAAACAACTGGTGACTTCCTGCTAATCACCCAGAAATGCATCTGCAGCACCCAAGCTATGTCCTGACCGCCCTGCTCAAATAGACCATCCATGATTGTTTCCCAAAGGCATCTGTGATCCACAAAGCAAGAATAGGAATCACAAGGAGAATAGGCAGCTGCTTTGATTTGCTCTTGTTGGCTGTTCTCAGCACAATACTGCAACTATAGATCATAGCAGCATTGTGCAAAGAACTATTTGCATAATCATTATGCAAATCAAAACAGATAACCAAACTCAATCTGCTTTCAAGTTTCTCACTCTCTTTCTCTCTCAAATAGTGTTTGATTATTACAATTATGTGGCTCTGAAGTACAGTACAGAATAAGCACTGAATGAAAATGAAAAGGGGGGGGAGGCAATTCTGCTGCATTTTCCACCAAGATCCCAAGAGGTGAAGTTTTCATTTTCACATTGCCTTAGATAGAGCATGACTGTATAGGCTCATCCACACAGCATCAGTGCCTTCCCATTGTCCTTGAAATGGGACAAAGTTATGTTAAGTGGGGTTAGTGCCCTTGGCTCATCTTTTCAAACTTCCACATGGCTTCTGATACCATCAATCATGGTATCTTGCTGAACTGTCTATCAGGATTTGAGATTGGAGAATCTATGCCTTCCTCGGTGGGTGGTTTCAGTCAATGAATGTAAGAGATTGGCTGAATGGCTTTTGTATATGAAGTTTCTGAGGGAGATGAGGATACGGTGGCCCCAGAATGCTAATGAAAGCCAACTTTATTTCACTACCAGAGGCCATAAAAGAGATTCTGCCAACCCAGTGCCTGGAGGATGTAAGGGTCTGGATGGGAGAAAACAGGCTGAAATTGAAACTGGGGAAGATCTTTTTGCCCTGGATTCTTAGCTGATGCCAGTCTTCTCTGGATGAGTAGGAACTATATGTGAAAAACACATTTGCATTTGGGGGTCCTTTGAACTCAACCCCAACTGAAAGAGCAGACAAAAGCTGGACGTGACTTTGTTCAACTTTGGCTTGTTTGCTAACTGCAACCCATTGATGCAGGAAGACATAGCAACAATAACTCATGCTTTCATTAATACCTGGTTGGACTACTGCACTGTACTTTATATGAAGTTGCCCTTAACAATTACACAGAAGCTACATCTGGTCCAAAATGCATAATTCAGCATAGTTATAAGCTCCCAGCATTTGCAGCAAATAACACTAATTTTATGGATCCTGCACTGGTTGATGATTGGTTCTGGGTATAATTTAAGGTCCTGGTGTTGACGGTGACCTATAAAGCCCTTCATGGATTTGGTGCTTGGGACAATCTGATTCTACTAGAATCACCCTGACCTATTAGATATTGTAAGAAACAGCTGTTTGAAGTCCCACACATTTGAAGATGAAAAGGAGTTCTTTTGGGGGAGGGCAATGCTAATACTTTCAAACAGCCTCCATGTGATGATTAGACTGAGCCCTCCCTACTGCCAAGAAATTCTGAAAATAGAATACTTAAGAATTCTTTTAACTTAAACATTATATCACTTTTTTATTTATATTGTTTTTCTTTTTCTGTCTCCATTGGGATTTTCAGAGCAGTAACTGATGTCCTTACAGTGATGGGAAAAAATATGAATTCTATTGGAGGTTCTGTATTGGGAAAGCCACTTCTTTTCTTCAGTGGGCTGGAAATCACATTAAATATATATTTGTTGTTGTTGTTAATTGCGAAGTCGTGTCTGACCCATCGCAACCCCATGGAAACATTCCTCCAGGTCTTCCTGTCCTCTACCATCTTCTGGAGTCCATTTAAGTTCACGCCTACTGCTTCTGTGACTCCATCCAGCCACCTCATTCTCTGTCGTCCCCTTCTTCTATTGCCCTCAATCTTTCCCAGCATTAGGCTCTTCTCCAGTGAGTCCTTCCTTCTCATTAGGTGGCCAAAGTACTTGAGTTTCAACTTCAGGATCTGGCCTTCTAAAGAGCAGTCAGGGTTGATCTCTTCTAGGACTGATCGGTTTGAATGCCTTGCAGTCTAAGGGACTTGCAGGAGTCTTCTCCAGCACCATAGTTCAAAGGCCTCAATTCTTTTGCGCTCAGCCTTTTTTATGGTCCAACTTTCACATCCATACATTGCAACTGGGAAAACCATGGCCTTGACTATACGCACTTTTGTTGGCAGGGTGATGTCTCTGCTTTTTAGTATGCTGTCTAGATTTGCCATAGCTTTCCTCCCCAGGAGCAAGCGTCTTTTAATTTCTTGGCTGCAGTCCTCATTTGAAGTGATCTTGGAGCCCAGGAAAATAAAATCTGTCACTACCTCCATTTCTTCCCCATCCATTTGCCAGGAATTGAGAGGGCCGGATGCCATGATTTTGGTTTTCTTAATGTTGGGTTTCAAGCCAACTTTTGCATATCTTAGGTTGTTGATATTTCTCCCGGCAATCTTAATTCCAACTTTTGATTCATCTAGCCCTACCTTTCTCATGATGTGCTCTGCATATAAGTTAAATAGGCAGGGTGACAGTATACAGCCTTGCCGGACTCCTTTCTCAATTTTGAACCAATCAGTGGTTCCGTGTCCAGTTCTCACTGTTGCTTCTTGATCCACATATAGGTTTCTTTTTTCAAATATAAATTTTTTATTGTTTTCAACATAAAAAAAAACACATCACAAATACATCACAATTGAAACCCCCCCCCACCCCCCACCCGGACTTCCCAAACCTAATCCCAGGATACTATTCAACTAAAAGTAACCTTGTATTAATATCCCTAACTCCACAAAGTGTTATTCTACATAAGTAGGTGAAATATATATATATGTATAAAAAAAGAATTTTTTATCTAAAAACCTAACTTATATTCCACCATTCTATGTTTATTTTGAAACACATATAGGTTTCTCAAGAGACAAATAAGATGGTCTGGTACTCCCATCTCTTTAAGAACTTGCCACAATTTGTTGTGATCCACACAATCAAAGGCTTTAGTAAAGTCAATGAAGCAGAAGTAGATGTTTTTCTGGAACTCCCTAGCTTTCTCCATGATCCAGCATATGTTGGCAATTTGATCTCTAGTTCCTCTGCCTCTTCGAAATCCTGCCTGTACTTCTGGTAGTTCTCGGTCCACATACTGCTGGAGTCTAGCTTGTAGGATTTTAAGCATAACTTTACTAGCATGTGAAATAAGTGCAATGGTGCGATAGTTTGAACATTCTTTGGCATTGCCTTTCTTTGGAATTGGAATGTAAACTGACCTTTTCCAATCCTGTGGCTACTGTTGAGTTTTCCAAATTTGCTGGCAAATTGAGTGTAGCACTTTTACTGCATCGTCTTTTAAGATTTTGAATAGCTCAGCTGGAATGCTGTCACCTCCACTAGCTTTGTTGTTGCTCAGATTTCCTAAGGCCCATTTCACTTCACATTCTAGGATATCTGGCTCGAGGTCAGTGACCACCCCATCATGGTTATCTGGGATGTTAAGCTCGTTCTTGTATAGTTCTTCTGTGTAGTTTTGCCACCTCTTCTTAATCTCTTCTGCCTCTGTTAGGCCCCTGCCATTTTGGTCCTTTATCATGCCCATCTTTGCATGAAACATTCCCTTCATATCTCCAATTTTCTTGAAGAGATCTCTGGTCCTCCCTATTCTGTTGTTTTCTTCTATTTCTTTGCACTGTTCATTTAAGAAGGTATTCTTATCTCTTCTAGCTATTCTCTGGAATTCTGCATTCAATTGGGTGTATCTTTCTCTTTCTCCTTTGCCTTTCGCTTCCCTTCTTTTCTCAGCTATTTGCAAAGCTTCCTCAGACAGCCATTTTGCTTTCTTGCATTTCTTTTTCTTTGGGATGGTTTTAGTTGCTACCTCTTGTATAATGTTGCGAACCTCCATCCATAATTCTTCAGGCACTCTGTCTATCAGATCTAATTTCTTAAATCTATTTGTCACCTCTATTGTATATTTCTCAGGAATATGATTTAGTTCATACCTGAGTGGCCTAGTGCTTTTCCCTACTTTCTTCAATTTAAGCCTAAATTTTGCAAAGAGAAGATCATGATCTGAGCCACAGTCAGCTCCTGGTCTTGTTTTTACAGACTGTATAGAGCTTCTCCATCTTTGGCTACAGAGCACATAGTCAATCTGATTTCTGTGTTGACCGTCTGGTGATGTCCATGTGTAGAACCGTCTCTTGGGTTGTTGGAAAAGAGTGTTTGTTATGACCATCGTATTCTCTTGACAAAATTCTATCAGCCTGTGCCCTGCTTCATTTTGTACTCCAAGGCCAAACTTGCCTGTTATTCTGGTTATCTTTTGGCTTCCTACTTTAGCATTCCAATCCCCCATGATGATAAGGACATCATTTTTTGGTGTTAATTCTATAAGGTGCTGTAGGGCTTCATAGAACCAGTCAGTTTTCATCCTCTTCAGCACCAGTGGTTGGGGCATAGATTTGGACTGCTGTGATATTGAATGGTTTGCCTTGGATTCGAACTGAGATCATTCTGTCATTTTGGGGATTGTATCCCAGTATTGCTTTTCCTATTCTTTTATTGACTATGAAGGCTACTCCATTTCTTCTGAGGGATTCTTGCCTGCAGTAGTATACCTGATGGTCATCTGAGTTAAATTCACCCATTCCTGTCCATTTTAGTTTGCTGATTCCTAAGATGTCGATGTTCAGTCTTGTCATCTCTTGTTTGACCACTTCCAGCTTGCCTTGATTCATGGATTTTACGTTCCAGGTTCCTATGGAGAAAAGATCTTTACAGCATCAGACTTTCCTTTCACCACCAAATATATCCACAGCTGAGCATCCTTTCAGCTTTGGCCCAGTCGCTTCATTCTTTCTGGCGCTACAAGTACTAGCCCTCTGCTCTTCCTCAGTAGCATATTGGACACCTTCCGACCTGAGGGGCTCATCTTCCAGCATCATATCTTTTTGGCTTTTGTTACTGTCCATTTGGTTTTCATGGCAAAGATACTGGAGTGGTTTGCCATTTCCTTCTCCAGTGGATCACATTTTGTCAGAACTCTCTGCTATGACCTGTCCATCTTGGGTGGCCCTGCACGGCATAGCTCATAGCTTCATTGAGTTACGCAAGCCCCTTTGCCATGACAAGGCAGTAATCCATGAAGGAGTAAATATATATACATTACATTATTTCCAGCATTTGGAAGAAAGGTAGCATTGAAACAAAGCACATGCAAAAAGAATAGTATCCTCGCCTAGCCTCCAATGGTAATTAGTTAATGAGCTTCATTACAGCTGAGTTTGCATTGGCTGATCAGTGGGAGTATTGACATTTTGATAGGTCTGTATTTGGATTTTCATGGAGTCAATATTTCCAATATTTCTGAACACATAGAGACCCACAAGCAACAGCAGTGAGATGTCATTTTCTCCTGTAGCCACATTACCATTATTGATGAGATGTTGCAGTACCTAATCCATATTTGTGTCTTTTTTTTTGACATACGTCCAGTGGTATTTTGGAAGATCACTAGACGTATGTCCAAAAAAGATGTACCCAACCAAACCATGAACCAAGCACTGCTTTCCAGGCTTCACCAGACCTTGGTGGAAAGCTTTACCTTGGGGAATGAAGAGTGGGTAATATTGCTTCCCCCAATTCCCTGAGGATACTCCTGGCCCCTAACATTCTCCTAAAGGGGATAAACAGCCCTCTAAAGCAGGAACCAGGGAAGAAGCACACATGTAGGACCTTTAGCTGACCAGTAGAAAGAGACGATGTCTCTGTACTTAACCTTTCCACAACACAAGAGGCTGAATATGGTCCAGGCAGCCAAATCTGAATCAACAGGTGATGGAAATGCACATTTTAAAACTAGAACAGGAAAAGACAAATGTAAGCTGCCTCTCTGTGCACTGGAGTTGAATGGAAGATAATGTCATCTGTTTCTGTCTTCCTGAAACAGTTAACAAGGTATCTTCTTGCTACAGTTAGCAAAGCATGTTGAGAAACTCTGAGATAAGCTTAAGTTGTCATTAGCTGTACTGATATAAAAGCAGTATTTTTTTCCTTTCTCTCCAACACCAGCCAAGGATAGCCTCAAGGTATGTGAAATCTGTTATGTTTCGCCACCATTCCCTTGGAAATGAAGTCAGGTCAGAGGTATGCTTTAGGAGTATTAGAAGGGGAGCATTCCCCCTCCCTCTCCCAGCCTTTATCCTTGCCACTAGCATTTAATTTCCCTAACTCTTTTCACACCCATCTCATCCCTCTCCTTTCTGATTTTGATATCAGCTTCTCTTCAGGCTTCAGAGAAAGTAGGAAAAAAGGAGAGGTAACCTCCATTACTTTATTTGGGGGAAATGGATTTACCGGTTTTCTGGTTTCCCTGTAATTGTCAATTTCATGGCCCCACCACCACCAATAAGAAAGAAGTTCCACAATTAGTCTTTCCAATTTTCCTGATCCACAAAATCTAATACTGTGTTTCTCAATTGTAGTAACGTTAAGAGGTGTGGACTTCAACTCCCAGAATTCCCCAGCTGATTCCTCCGATGGGCAGCTCTTACTCTTAATATGTTCTTCCTAATCCTTGAACTTCATCCCCGTTAGTTGTTGATGCCAAATATCAAAAGAATGAAGGCAAATATATGTGTCCCAGGATAATGTTGCAGAATCCAATCTGGGTGGGTCACCATGAGTAGAGGCTTAGGCTTCCAAGCTTTCAGACTCGTGCTGCAGCCCATGGTCAGGGAACTTCTCTCTGCTGGCATTCTGGTAGAGAGAGGTTCCCCAAGGATGGGCTCCAGCACAAGTATGAAAGCTTGGAAGACTAAACCTCTGGTCCCGGTAGCCCACCCAGATTGGATCTTGTATCAAAAGATTCCTTTCCATTAATACCTCTGCCTGTGTGCTCCCATGACATTGTTGAGGAACAACCTATTCTGTTGTATTGCAGTTTGAAAAAGACACACATATTGTCAAACCTCCAGGCAGGGATAATGAGTGGCATCTCTTCTCTCTCTGCTCTAAGAGAAGGCAGCAAATATTGTCTAACACATTGTTAACATTAGTCCACATTGGCCACATTGTTAACATTAGTCCCAAACCTAACTTTCTTTTCCTTCTTTTTTATTGTTGTATTTGTGGCCTATGGCACAGTTTTTCTGCATATTTTCTGTATGTCATGTATACAGGTCAGTCTATATGTATATAGGTCAGTGAGGGCTCTGGGGTGGGGAGAAGATCAGATTGCTCCCATTCATTCTTCTGACAGCCACCTGGATGCTGAAGATAAGAAACATTGATGTAGCTAGTTGCACAATCCAGGGTCTGTTTCTCTTCTCTGTGGGTCTATTTCTGCCCTAGGTGTAACTTCCTATAAGTTTTTTTAAAGTTAACATAATTTTATAGCAATACCAATAGCACTTAGACTTATATGCTGCTTCACAGTACTTTACAGCCCTCTCTAAGCGGTTTACAGAGTCAGCATATTGTCTCCAACAATCTGGGTCCTCATTTTACCAACCCTGGAAGGATGGAAGGCTGAGTCAACCTTGAGCCTGTCAAGTCAAACTGCTGGTAGTCAGCAGTTGGCAGAGTTAGCCTGCAATACTGCATTCTATCCACTGTGCACCATGGCTCTTTATTAATGGAGTTAACCTGAATTAGTTGAATGGGGTTTGAGAGAAGGGCAGAAAAAGCAGGCAAGGGAAGACCAACTGAATCCTGAATTACAGCCCTCTCCATGTTGATGCAATTGCTGAACTGATGGATGTCTGCCTTCTTTTATATGTAGCTCTCACACCCTTTGGTGGATACTGGATGGATTTGCCCAATATGCTTATTACCACTTAGCATTCTCACAGCATACTAAAGCTGGTTAGTTTTTAACCTTAGGTTTATTGTGGTTCCCTATGCTATGCAAACTCACCTCAAAATGATTTAACTCGGCAAAAAAGTTAAGCAGGTTGTGCAAACCTAGTGGTAAGTGTGCGCTGAGTGGTCCAAATAATTCATCTCAGTTTCCTTAATACCTGAATTCCAAAATACTAAAAATATAACTTGCCTAAACTTACTTATCATGGGTATAAAATCAATACTCAAGGTTACAAATGCTTTTCACTGAATGCCTTTCACACATTTTAATTGCCATATGTTTGTTTTTACAAAGAATATATTTAGAGAGAAATATGTTTGTCCATTGTCAGTTTTAGCTGGATAAACCAGAAATGGCTATCAATCATTGACCATGCCTCTGTTTACCCTCTTCTTCATTCAATCTTCGCTGGGTTTTTTTTCTGTGTTTCTTAACTTTGCTTCATTTCTTCCTGTTTTTCTGACTTCCTCCTGCTTTTTTCTTTCAGAATATTGTAGTTGCATATAAAACTTTTGTATTCTTAGGAAGGTTCTCTGGACCTTCTCATTTTTCTTTAGGAATGACACTTTCTCAGTCACTTATCAGGGCTCAGAGGTTTCAGGAATCAGAGGTCTGAATTGGTGTGGTTTTTTTTGGGGGGGGGGGAAGGAATCAGGGTTCTGAGAAATCAAGGAATATTTAAATATTCCTAGATTTTAAATAATTAAAATCAGGTGAGATAGAGAACCTGATGGGTGGTAAGGGAGGTGTATCCTTAACAACAACAACAGCAAGTCATTTATTGTAGCCCTTTACCAAGTAAAGGTCAATTTAAGAAAATACAGTAATTAGAAAATTCCATCCGATAGAATGAGGTCAGAACTTAGCCAGCAAACCAATAAAGCAACTTTACAGCAAAAGCACAACCAAGCACAACCACATATTTATGTATAAATACATAATTATGAATGATGAAATGAGCTTCATTTCATGTGATGCAAACTCTGCCCTTTATTAATTGCATGCAACATCATGATGCAAGTACAAAGGAATGGCAGTTGTTTTGCAGTACCAGAAAGCGCATTTTTCATTAGCAATGGATGTCTATGGATAGAAAAAGAAATCAGGAATGTCTGCTGGGAGACTATTGCAGTAATTCAAATGTGAAACATCTAAGGTATGTTTGGGTGTGGAAGGAAAAAGAAGACAAGGAAGACCAACAGCAGGATAGATGGACAGTTACAGTGGTGATTAATGCACTCTTAGAAAATCTGAAGAAGCAGGTTAGGGACAGATCTTCATGGAGAAAATAGCACATAATGGTAACTTGATGGCACATAATTCATCAGTCAATGCTCAAGTTGCTAAATTACTTTTTGCTAAGATTATTTTTTGTTACAGCATTAATTTTCCTTTTTTTTCTGGGAGCATAAGGCATAGGATGGCAGGAAAAAAACTTTTCCCAGGTTTATCCTTATAGCAACAACCCTGTAAAGTAGGTAGAACTGGAAGAGATTATCTGGTTCCAAATAACAGGGAGCTCTATAATCAACAGAAGACCTGAACCTCAATCTCATGACTTCAAGCTGCCGATCTGGATGCAACATTTTAACTATGTCACTCCATTGGCTCTCTACTTTACATTCAATGGAGTACAGAACTGCTCCTTGTCAATAAACATCCCAATTTCCTGTGAAATATTTCAGAGAAGATAGAAGCCAGCTGAGAGTTGATTCTGTTTCCTGCATCTTCCTTGGCCACATATTTTCAAAAGCCCTGTGCATTGCCTTCTTTGTTGAGCCAGGAGAATTTCAGGAATGACTATCCCAACCAGCCTAGATATTTTATCTTCCAAGTTTTCAGCAGGAATTAGTCCAATGAGTCTGGTCTCCTTTGCAAAAAAAACAAAAAACAAAACCCATACACAAGCTTCCAAGTCACAGTCCTAGGAAATTCACAGCTGAGCAGAGATTTATGCCAGACCTTTCACAGTGTATCTTCTGAGGATAAATAGATCACAACAATTTATTTGAACATGTACAGAGAAAAATGAAAACCAGCCCACACTCCCAAAGCTGTTTAGAAAGAGCAGAAAGACATCTGAGCAGAAAGGACTTCTTAAAATTAGCCATTCCATTTTGGGCAGGGGAATGGAAAGAAATTGCTGTCAGAGTCTTCCATGGGGGTAATAGAGGGAAAGGGGAGAGAAATTTGAGTTATGTCCATAGTTAGCAATGCTAATAACTGATTATTTTTTTTAGCATGTGTTTCCCCCCACCCTCCTGGCAATAATGATGCTTACTTTAGCTGCAGCCCCCCCCCCTTTTTTTGCATTCTCTACAATTTTCCTACTGAAGCCTTGTCCAGAGCATTTGATGATGAATGGCTTAAACAAACCAACACGAAATAAATGATGCAATGTAGTTTAGAACAATTTTGCAAAAGTTGCCTTCTCTTCAGAGGAACAGTTTAGCTCCAAAAAAAACCCCAACCCCGAACCCTGATTTATCCAGTCAGCAGGCAGATAGGGGGAAAAAATCAGCAAAGAAAAAATAAATAGTCCACCACTTCCTTTTTTCCCTCCTGAATTCAGAAGACCACCACTTCCCACCCACCACTGTCAGTACTGATAGACAGTAGAAGTATATATCTCTGATGTTCAAAAGGACTTTAGCAATTCTTTCCCCAGCGTTTAAATTATAACTGTACTAATGCATCTTTATTTGAATAAGCAACCCCAAGCTTTCCCCTCCCCTCCAGCTTTTTCCACCTGTCACTTCTCATCAAAAAAAATGACAGCAGATTTTGTTTAGATATTGCATGGACAAAGTGATCACCAATGGGAAGTGACATGTCCAAACCCCTCTCTATCTTCAGTTTCTCAGCAGAACTGTCAAGACTTTAGCCAGCAGAGGAGGCGTTAGCTCTCAAATGCTCCATGCCAATTTTAAAACTGTTTATATAAATTGTGTGACCATTTACAGTAGATAACGCATTGCTTGCATTGGTAGAATGTAATCTGATTTCTGCAGCCTTAGCACACACACACTGCTATGCTGGTCTAATTACATGTGTTTGCCAATTTTTATTTTTATTTAAAAATATTCCTTATTAGCTCAATTAATATATCCAGTGTGCATATGTAATGTATAGTTGAGTTATTGTTTCCATTTAGCTTCTAAGGAATTAATAAGCACTCTAGAGAATTCATGTTTTGTGCAACAAGACATGGGAAGAATAGAGTTAGTGAAATCAAACTCTGTTCTGCAGCTCTGTAGAATATTAAGCAAATCATGCTTCTTAGTAATGATCTGAAACAGAATCGAAGACGATGATGCCCCTTTTTGGCCCATTAATTATTTTGACAGCCAGTTCCTATGGGTCTAGCTCATTGTGCTGCTGTGGTGCTTAAACTATTGCACTATTATATGAGAAGAGCCAAATGTCATCTTCAAATGTCACCACATCTTGAAATGGTAACGATTGGCTGATGATTGAGCATAATTGGACCTCCCATTAATCGTATGATGGGCTTTTCAGTGTTTTATCATTGCTAAGTCTGGGTCAAATAGTCTCTTGTCAGTCCTTCAAAGTGGACTAGACTAGGGAATCAAAGACATGTAGGCCAACACAATACTTTTATTGTAATGTTATAGTAACAGAATCTTGCAAGTCTGGATGCAACTCCCCACTCCCTCCCTTTATTTTCACATGGACTGTATGTTACAGTTCTGCCCTGGAGTCAGGTTTCTTTTATCTGTTGTCTTAGTGTGATGACCGGGTCAGTTGTTGGCTTGGAGGATGAAGACAAGCCAGAATGGGGACAATTGGACATGGGTCCCCAGGAGCACCCAGATAGCCCAATGATGGGGGAAGATGCAGTATTGGGTCCATCAGGTATTGGGGGGTACAATTGACTGAATGCACAGTCCCCACACACCCACACAAGATGAAGAAGGCACAGCTGTCAGCGATTAGCACTGAAGAATGACAACAGCCTGCTTCCGATGATGAACAGCTGCCACCCCAGCCAACTGTGGAAGCTCAGAGGAGGTCAGCAAGGCTACTCATGAGGAAGCAGCTTCAACTCCTCCTAATGAGAAGCACCAGGTTTTGAATTATTTAACCAGTCCACAAATCTTTTTGACAGCTACATTTGAAATATTGAGAGCATGTTAACATTCATGCAAAATGACAGCATTTTTTTGGTTTTTCTATTCACCAACTCTGCATGGACATCACAAAGCAGAGAGGCGACAGAAGCAGTATTTTAAATAAAGATAATATTATATTTTGATGTTTCTCTGCAAGAAATGAGCTTCCGTCTCTTGAAGAGAACTCTTTCTCCTGTAATGTGGTTTTCTATTCAAACTCTTTTTCTGTTCCATGACTAGAAGCATGTTTTGTTCCCACCTTTCCCTAATGATTTTCTATACTTCTGCAAACCTTCAGGTCCCATTCTCTAATGCTATGTGAGAAAGACCTTGGGAGACTGGGGAAAGAGATGCTGCCAAGAGAATGGTTAGATGAAAGACAACATAGACAGAATTGTATTTTCAGACTTGCAAGATTCTATCAATGTAGCTTTATAATAAAGTAGAATTAGCTTATCTGGCCTGATTCTTATTTTGTTTATCTTGCAAGGCTGACATATTCATCATCTCTATTTCTTTCCTTTTTCCTCAGACACCTCGCTTTCACCATAATTCTCATCATCCAAGTGAAATATTAGGAGTGATATCAGTGTTCTAAAACTGCTTTCCTATGGAGCCCTGCTAGAGTTTTGCAAAGAATGGGATGAGATGGGATGGGATGGGATGGGACGGGACGGGACGGGACGGGACAGGACAGAACAGAACAGAACAGAACAGAACAGAACAGAACAGAACAGAACAGAACAGAATTCTTTATTGGCCAAATGTGATTGGACACACAAGAAATTTGTCTCCAGTGCATAAGTTCTCAGTAACATACAAGCAACAAGCTTCCCAAGGGTGCTTCCAGGGGACTAAAAAAAAAAAAGTGAAGATAGCATTTGCAATACTGTGGTTGAAGCCCTGCCCCCTTTTAACATGCAACTCATATCTCTGATCACTTGATCACAGCCACCATCTTGACTTTTTGACCCCTCTGAACCCCCCCTCCCCAGATATTTCTCAAATACTGTTGAGAGCTCTAGTATTGCACTGGCAGCATCAAGAGAAGCCTTCTGCAGATGTGCAGCAGATGTACAGAGACCTCCTCTGCCTGTTGGACATGCTGGGGAAGGTCCCAGGCATGATGCAAACCATCTCAGCAAGTTTGATCTTCACCTTCCTGCTCCTTGGCAGGAATTGCCTCTTTCAGGTAGAAGGAAGAAAGAATGGCCTTGAGGGACAGGAGGAAGACCCTGCGCCAAACAGAGCGGTGCTCTGAAAGAGAACTCACAGTCCAGGCATTCTGCAATGTTATATGGCTGGGTTTAAATCTAAACCAAACTTAAGAAAACACAATGGCTGCATGTGATGCTCATAATTCAAATCTGTATTTCAGATGACATTTTAACTCAGATGAGCATATTGGGGAATGTTATATGTATGTCTGTAGATTATAGTGTAATCGAAAGCTTCAGGGTGGCATATGACCCCTCAAAAGTGGAGCTGGCTTTTTTAAAAAATTCCCTTTAGTTATATTTTTGTAAATGTGATTGAAGGGCAAACATATCAAATGAATGAGGAGCAGGCTTAGAGAAAGTGGATGTTCTGTGCCCTGATGAGACCATTTGAGTTTCATCAGGGCATAGACTTGCCTCCAGAAATTGAGGGTGCTTCAACTCTGGAGGTTTTTAAGAAGAGATTGGACAACCATTTGTCTGACACAGTGTAGGGTTTCCTGCTTGAGCAGGGGGGGGGGGCGGGAACTCCAAGGTCCCTTCCAACCCTGTTGTTCTGTTATTTAGTGCCACAGAAGGAACTTACTTCTCTTTAATGAAGGTAAGAAATTGACAAGGCATCTTGTCTCATTCTGAGTACCTCTAGAAGACTAAACAGAGCAGCTCAGAGCAAAGCAAAGGCAGAAGCATTATTTTCCCTTTAGAAGCTGGGGAGGGCGAGTGTTGCTTCACCAAACAACATTAATGTTGAACCAAAGCAGTTTGCTTCTTTTGTAGACAAAACACTGAAGTACAGAGGCCCTGGACTGAAAACAAAGCTGTATACTGTCAAGGCTGTTTTCCCAGTTATAGCAAATGACCATGAAAGCTGGTCCACTAGAAAGGCTGAATGAAGAAAAACAGGTTCCTATGAATTGTGGAATGGAGGACATTTTGAACAGGAAGAACAGATCATCCAAGAGAATAAAAACAGACCGCTCGCTGGATTTCTAATAATGAAGCTAAAGCTTACATAATAGATGTATCAAGAAAAGTCATTGAAAAAGGATCCTGATGGTTGGAAAGATTGAAGACAACTGAAAATCAAGCCATCCGAAAATAACTTATTTAACTAAATTTTATCACTGATGATCCAGACTCAGGTTTATAAAGACTCAAAGAATGAGATACAATCCTGGCAAATTGGAGTCCTTTACTTACAAATAGTTATTAATGACTAACTCAACAGCAATGAAGAATTAGCAGATTAACTATGCTTAATTAGCTGGCTGATAAACCATACTCAACAAGTAGTCCTCAATGGCACAACATCCACATGGAGGGAAGTAAGCAGTGGGGTACCACAAGGCTCCATCTTGGGCCCAGTACTCTTCAATATCTTCATAAATGACTTAGATGAGAGAATAAAAGGGGAGCTCATCAGATTTGCAGATGACACCAAACTGGCAGGAATAGCCAACACCCCAGAAGACAAGCATCAGGATCCAAAAAGATCTTGACAGACTTGAACAATGGGTCCTATCCAACAAAATGAATTTTAATGTGGAAAAAAGCAAAGTTTTACATTTAGGCAGGAAAAATCAAAGATTTAAGTACAGATTAGGTGAGACCTGGCTCAAAAACAGCAACTGTGAGAGGGACCTTGGAGCCCTAGTGGACAATCACTTAACTATGAGCCAGCAGTGTGTAGCAGCAGCCGAAAAAGCTAATACAATCCTGGGTTGTATAAACAGAGGCATAGAATCAAGATCACACAATGTATTAGTACTGCTTTATAAAACTCTAGTAGGACCAAACCTGGAATACTGCAACCAATTTTGGTCACCATACTACAAAAAAGATGGAGAGAGTTCAGAGAAGAGCAACTAAAATGATCAAAGGCCTGGAGACTAAAACATATGAAGAATGGCTGCAGGACTTGGGTTTGGCTAGTCTAAAGAAAAGAAGAATAAGGGTGACATGATAACAGTATTCCAGTATTTGAGAGGCTGCCACAAAGAAGAGGGGGTTAAATTATTCTCCAAAGCACCAGAGGGCAGGACAAGAAACAATGGTTAGAAACTGATCCAAGAGAGAAGCAACCTGGAATTAAGGAGAAACTTCTTAACAGTGAGGACAATTAACCAGTGGAACAGCTTGCCTCCAGAAATCGTGGGTGCTCCATCACTGGAGGTTTTTAAGAAGAGATTGGACAGTCACTTGTCTGAAATGGTATAGGTTCTCCTGCTTGAGCAGGGGGCTGGACTAGAAGACCACCAAGGCCCCTTCCAGCTCTATTCTATTCTAATTAGTTGGATTTTATTTAATTATATTTAACATGATAAAGACAACACATGTAACTTGTATACAGAAAAATGGTCATTTCTCTGAAAATGTTGCAGAATTCTAGTATAAATTGGAAGATAAGCTTACTCTAATGGTAAAATACCTGATTGGTGTGGTAAAGATTCCAAGGACAATCTCAGGATCTCTTATTCATTTATGGCAGGGGTCTCCAACTTGGCAACTTTGTGGACTTCAGCTTCCAGAATTCCTTAACCAGCCATGCTAGCTAGTGAATTCTTGGAGTTGAGGGCCACAAGTCTTAAAGTTGCCAAATTTGGAGATCCCCGATCTATAGTAGCTTCCAGATGCATGAACTTCAAATCCTAGAATTCTCAGCAATTGGCTACAGTACTTGAATTTTTGGAGAATTGTTGTTAATCAATATGCGTTATATTGTACTTGATGGGCCTGTGATAAGACCCAGTGTAAAACACCCTTGGAAGTTTGATGTGGGCTAGCCAGAGAATTGTGAAAGCCAACATCTAACATGTCTAGAGGGTATTAGTGTTGGAAAGGAAAACATAAGTACTGTATTATATATTTCTTTATGCCACCCACTCTATTTTATTCCCTATTTCCTGGACTTTTAAACATGCAAAATTGAGGAGCAAAACAAGATAACTTCAGTGGATGGCTTGGAACGGCAAGGGGGTTTTAATGCATTACTCTGGGATAGTGTGCAACTACTTAGCAGCTGAAAAGAGAGGGGTGATAGTCGGTAGAATGTCATGAGAGGGAGATATAAGGACATTGATATATCCGGCATCTGTATATGAAAATGGTGGGGAGTATAGAAGAAAATCAGGAAAACTTTAAAAATACAACCACAAAAAAATCTGATTTTTTTTCTTGTGGTGAGTTTCTATCCCCTTTGGATTAATCTCAAATGCAGTTTACAGATGATGGAAATGTACAAAGGTATCAAGCTTGGTTGCTGCCAACAACTTTATTGCTAAAAGATGCATGTCATCGGATTGCAACAGCTTAAAACCAAGCGAGCATTTTGTTCCCTGAATTTGTTCCATACTCGAGGCTCAGTTAAATCCATTATGGATTCCTGTGGAATGGATATACAAGATCTACTGAAGTTATGTTAAAGTAGAATAACAGTGAGAATTTACATTGGGGAAAACTTGTTTTCAAAACCAGAGTTAGGGAAAACAGCATAAGAAGAATGACACCAGGAAAATTTTCACTGCTGTATACCGAAGCTTCAGTCTTAATCTAAATTAAAAACTAGATGGTTATGGAAAGTTGCATACAATCATCTATTAGGAAAAATGCAAATAGAACTAGATTATGTGTCTTCGTGTCAGTGTTGACTCTTGGCAACCACAAAAGTAGATTTTATCCAGGAGACTCTGCTCCCAACCTGGTTCTTCAGGTCTTCCAATGGTGCACCCATCAGCACTGTAACTGGTTTGTTGCCAGTCTCCTTCCTTCCTTCCTTCCTTCCTTCCTTCCTTCCTTCCTTCCTTCCTTCCTTTCCTTCCTTCCTTCCTTCCTTCCTTCCTTCTTTCCACCTTTCCCAGCATCAGATTCTTCTCCAGAGAACTAGACCTTCACATAATGTGTCCAAAGTAGGATAATTTAATCTTTGCCTCAAGTGAGTATGTTGGATGATTTGTTTGATGATCCATTTATTTGTTTTCTTGAATATCTGTGGTATTTTCAGGAGTCTTCTCCAAAACCAGATTTCAAAAAAGACATGGATCTACTCCTGGACCCCTCTCCAGATGCAAATTCAGAGGAGGAGGGTGAGTTTGAGTCTGCAGAGGAAAGCATGAACTGAGTATTGGTCAGGATTGGGGCTCAGAGAATACTAGCCTGATGGAGCAACCTTAGTTGGGTCAATGGGAGAAGCCACAGGCTGAGGCAGGCCAGCAGCAGCCACAGCTGCAGCAAGTTGGCCAGAAGGCTTCAGGCAAGGACTGGGAGGAACTGCTGCAAGTTAGCAATGAGGAGGAGGTAGAATCCACATCTCCTCCTGATATAAGGACACATACACATACAGCAGAGAGGAGACAGGCACAACACCAGTCAGCTAGACTACACATGAGGAGGCAACCTCACCTCTCATGAAGGGGTACACCGGCATTGCCTACTTAATCTTGCCCTGAGGTTGGAAGGGACCTTGGAGGTCTTTTAGTCCAACCCCCTGCATCTGAATACTTTTATTGCTATTCTACTAAGTCCTAGTCTGTTGCATATTTCTTGACTGCTGATTCCTGTACTGCTCATAGTTGACCCTAAAAATCAGAAGCTGTCTACCATTTTAAGCAAATGGAAATGGGACAGATTTTTTTAAAAAAATTGAAAAGATGGTCACAACACTTCTCAATTAAAGAATGTAATGCAATTATCCTTGGCATTTGTCTTTCTTTGAATATCACAGTACAGTTCTTAGTAAAAGAAACAAAATGTATGTTTGAGGAAAATGTCTAAAAAGTGTATTTAGCAGCTAATATATTTTAAAATACTTTTTTCTTCAAAAACATGACAGATGCCAAAAATGTGTGGGCATGTGGCGGCTGTAAATTAGCTGTATCCCTTTGATTGGGGTGAGTAGTCAGCAATAAGCCTGAGTAAATTATTAGAAGTTTTTGCAGCTCCTAAGACCCATTGAACATGAACAGAAAATGTTTCATATGATGTAGCCCCACACTGGAAGTATCATTATGAGTGATGTAGCCTGATTGAACAAAGTTTACATGCAATATTATCTGCTGGGATCAAGGAAATGGGTTTCCTCTATTGCTACAGATGATTCCCCCCCAGTGATTCATTAAAGCTTCTATCTTGGTCTTTAAACATTCATTAAAATGTACTTTTCCTTCAGGTCTTGGATTAAGGTGGGTGGCAAACCAACTACAAGGTTATTTATGTTGACCTGAATGTTTTTCTCATCTAGGTATGCCTCCCCCTCCATTATACAGTTTTTGTTCTTGTTTTTATTCTTGTAAGCTATCAAGAATCATCATGGAGTCAGACATAATCACTTATGGAAACCCAGCCCATTCCATTAATTTATCATTCAATCTATCAAAACCTAGAAAATGTGTTCATCCTCTAACCATCTTAAATGTGTCATATGAATACACCTAGTGAATTGTAGCAGAATCTTTCTCTAATTCTACTTACTAGTATGGCCAGCATTTTGAACCCAAGTCAGTTTGTTTCCCCTTCCTGCCTGTGAAGTAATGTAGTCTGGATTTCCAGGGGAGAGTACATTCCAAAGGAGCAAGAGACAACTCAGTTAAGATAGTTTGTGTGAGAGAAAGATGGTGAAGGAGGCTCCTCCCTAATGGTTCCCAAATATATGCTTTATATGGCTGGTAATTTGCTTTAGCTTGGCAAGATTCTGTCTATTAGTGAGGGACAATAAAGAAATCTGTTTGAAAGAATCACAATGTATCTTTCTTGATTTTTGGAGTCTGACATTGCCTCATCTTTCATTAGTTGCCCACACCCAAAAATTCAAATCTTCTTTCCTTACTTCTGATGCTAACAGTCTGCTAGGATTGTCTATCTATTTGTCCATTGTGGTCCTCCATTGCAATCCAAGACTACTACAGCAGAGAAACGCATACTCCTCAAATTATATTAAATATTTTTAATATGTCTTTCCATGCCTTTCTCTCTTTTTGGTCTAGATTAGGTTGGCATCACATTTTAAAAGGTTTTAACTTCTAAAATTCTTTCACTCTCTATATGGGTACACACAGCTGCATTTTTTTTCATCTCCTGTTGCCTTGAAAATGTTGAAGTTTCTCAGAATTTTTTGTTACTACAGAAGAACACACAATTGCAAGTAGCTCATCTAGGATGCTGTATTGAGATTTAATGGGTACAACTCCAGGTGACTGGGTGATCTTGTATTTTGGGCAACTGTGAGTAGATAATAGGCTTTCTGTAATTATTGGATAACTGTGGATAGGGGAGGTGAGGCAGTCAATCCTGTTTCTGTGTTCTGGATCTTTAAAAGCGAAAAGGATGCCACTGCAAAGAAATCCAATTAATTCTGGGGACTGAGTACTGTAATAATCACTACCCCATGTGTGACAAGAGAAGTGTGCTTCTAATGCATTTCAATGCTCAGCTGCCCACACGTATTATAAAAATAAAGTAGTAAAGCCAAGATTCACACACTTATGAAACAAATTCAGAAGTACCACATTGTGGCAAGGTGTACTAAGCAAGCTGTTTATAAGGATGCTATATCTGGGCTGGGTGCCCACTATATGGCAGCAAAGGGATATAGAAAATTCTTAACTCTGTTGCATCCTGAGCCATCCTGATTGTTGCAGCCCAAATATGCTAGGATTAAGCCAACATAACTTTTAACTTCAGAAATCCTGGTGTTTTAAGGCTGATATGCTGATTGGGAAATCATGGGTTAAACTGTGGAAGAGCAGATAAGCAACCTGCAGCTCCAGAATCTTACAAGAGTCTACAGTCTCCTATGATTTCTGAAACCAAAAGGCACAGTTTTCTACTCTTTTATATAGGAAGCAAAGGCAAATAGTACTGTAAAATTAAGATAGGTTTAGAAAAGGCAAAAAGAAGCCATTTCCCCTCCAAATCACAACCTTGCCTACAAATGGGCTGCAACTCCACTGTACTTATTACCAGCATTCCTGCAGAAATCTTAAGTGCAGCTCTTGAAAACTGAAGGTTTACCCACTGGTGCTACATGATGATGATGATGATGATTTATATGCCATCCAATTCCCTGTAATTCTGGGGAGATTTACAAATTATTAAGTACATTTAAAAACAAAACTCCCCCTTTCCAATCTTATGCAGGCTCCAACTCTACAGTATTAGCCTTTTGGAAGGCTCTAAAAACATTAATTAGCCATCATGCTTAGGGATCTGGTTGTGGTGTAGACCCTGCTCATTGATTGTAATGAATGTTATGACTGGTTTGTCATCAGCTGCTGATTATGTTTGTGTGTTTCAACGTGATTTTTAATCATGTCTTTAATATGTATTTGATGTTGTTGATTTGCATTTCTGTATTGTTCTTGAAGTTCTAAAACTGTTTTGGAGCTGCCCAGAGTCACATATGAGAGACAGTTGGCTATATAAATTGAATGAATAAAATGAAACAACAGAAAACAAAAGAAACTAAGATGGTAGAGAAAACAAATATCCCCAGAAACATATATATGAAATGGGTGGCCTATAAATTTACTAAATGAATACATCCAGGTGGGTGGCTATATAAAATGAATGAATGAATGAATGAATGAATGAATGATAGAGAAAACAAATATCCTCAGACACATATATGAAATTGGTTGCCTATAAATATATTAAATAAATACATCCAGATAGAGACAAAGCAATCATCCTCCCAAAGGATTGAGAAAAACCCGGATCTTCAAGACTCTTGGAAATGCCAGCCAAATGGGGACTATACAAATCTCAAGGGGAACCTCACTATAGAGACCCAAAGATGCTTTTTCAAGAGGCAACTGAACTTCCTTGTTTTTCTTTGAACATGTTTCACTTCTCATCCAAGAAGCTTCTTCAGCTCTGACTGGATGATGAGGAATGGAAGGATTTATATTCCTTGCAGACAGCTGCTCATTTGCATTCTTTTAGAGAGTCATTGAGGCCACTTGGAGATGACTGGACTGGACTGGACTGGACTGGACTGGACTGGAATAGAATAGAATAGAATAGAATAGAATAGAATAGAATAGAATAGAATAGAATAGAATAGAATAGAATAGAATAGAATAGAATAGATGCTGGAAGAGACTTGGAGGTCTTCTAGTCCAGCCCCCTGCTCAAGCAGAAGAACCTATACCATCTAGTCTCTTCTTAAAAACCTCCAGTGATGGAGTGCCCACAATTTCTGGGGGCAAGCTGTTCCACTGGTTAATTGTCCTCACTGTTAGGAAGTTTCTCCTTAATTCCAGGTTGCTTCTCTCTTTGATCAGTTTCCAACCATTGTTTCTTGTCCTGCCCTCTGGTGCTTTGGAGAATAGTTTGACGCCCTCTTCTTTGTGGCAGCCTCTCAAATACTGGAATACTGCTATCATGTCACCCTTATTTCTTCTTCTTTTTTGACTAACCAAACCCAAGTCCTGCAGCCCTTCTTTATATGTTTTAGTCTCCAGGCCTTTGATCATCTTAATTGCTCTTCTCTGAATTTTTTCTAAAGTCTCAACATCTTTTTTGTAGTATGGTGATCAAAACTGATTGCAGTATTTCAGGTGTGGTCTTACTAGGGCTTTATAAAGCGGTACTAATACTTTGCATGATCTTGATTCTTTGCCTCTGTTTATACAAGCCAGGATTGTATTGGCTTTTTGGCTGCTGCTGCACACTGCTGGCTCATATTCAAGTGATCATCCACTAGGATTCCAAAGGCCCTTTCACAGTTACTGTTTTTGAGCCAGGTCTCACCTAATCTGTACTTATATCTTTAATTTTTCCTGCCTAAATGTAACGTTCTTTTGCTTTTCGGCACATTAATGTTCATTTTGTTGGATAGGGCCCATTGTTCAAGTCTGTCAAGATATTTTTGGATCCTGAGCCAGTCTTCTGTGGTGTTGGCTATTCCTGCCAGCTTGGTGTCATCTGCAAATGTGATGTTCTCCTTCTGTTCCCTCATCTAAGTCATTTATGAAGATATTGAAGCGTACTGGACCTAAGACAGAGCCTTGTGGTACCCCACTGCTTACTTCTCTTCATGTGGATGTAGTACCATTGAGGACTACTCATTGAGTACAATTTGTCAGCCAGCTACAAATACATCTGGTGGTGATGTTGTCTATTCCACCTTTTTCTAGCTTACCAAGAAGTAGGTTGTATTCTACTTTGTCAAATGCTTTACTGAAATCTAAATATACTACATCCATATCTGTGTCCTCAAGATCACCTGAGTAGTGCAAATGGGTGTGCAGCCTTCTTGGAACTGCTGAAAGAAGAGTGGCCTTTGTCTTTTAAATGCAGATGAACTGCTGAATCTTGTCCTGATGGGTTTGTTCTCCTACGTTGTGCCATGCTTTTATGGTTGTTTTGTTTCCCCAATATACAGATCTGGACATGTCTCACTGCATTGTACTACATATATATATCACATTGCTTAGCTTGTGTCTGGGTGTTTTATCCTTGAAGACAGAAAAGTCCATATTTTGGACAGACCGCTGGTTTGAAAGAGGGGTCAAAGAGACCATCTATGTCAAAACTGAACAGCGGTCTCTCTATATAGTGGGGGAGGAATATGTTATCATCTAAATCCAGTCTACAACACAGTCTTTTCAGCAGTTCCAAGAAGGCTCCACACCCATGCACTGCTCAGCTAACCTTGAGGAACAGATAAACCTCCAAGTGGCCTCAATGACTCTCTAAAAGAATGCAAATGATCAGCTGTCTGCAAGGAATATTAATCCTTCCATTCCCCACCATCCAGTCAGAGTTGAAGAAGCTTCTTGGATGAGAAGCGAAACGTCTTCAAAGAAAAACAAGAAAGTCTAGGTGCCTCTTGAAAAAGCACCTTTGGGACAACCATGACCTAGATAACTCTCCATAGACACTCTCATTATAGAGAGTAGTCACAGAAAAGACATGAAAACGGCTCAACTAATCTGTGCGCAACAGTGAAGCCTCTCCTGCACAGGTGTGCTGCTAAGGAACGCTCACTAGTATTTCAATTGCTCAAACAGAAGACGATGCAAAAAAACCTGTTCACACTCTGTCTTCCACGTGGGATAAGCTTTATGGTTGCTTGTTATATTTAAGACACAGACATCTGGTATGTTCTGACAATTTTCAATCTGAAATCTGGAAGGAGTGATCTCTGACATAGGGAAGACTGGAAGAAACAATCTGTGAAGACAGAGAAGATGACCATATTATATTTGGCTTTCTCTCTGGATAGATTTTACCCAGTATTTAAGGGAAGGCTAAAATGTACTTTGAACACCCAGTCAGTGTCTTAGCATATAGTATGTCATAGAATATTATGTTTAAATTTAATTAAGTTTAATTGAGAGAATAAGGAACATAGTAATTGTATCCTGTTAAGCCAGGTTTGTATGTTGAATGAATCCAAGCCTTTTAAATTTCAGGTCAAGAATTCCTCCAGCATGCTAAACCTGAAATCTAGGAATAGAATTTTGGAGAATAGTAAGTTGGTAAAAGAAAATGAGAAAAACTATTTTGAAGAGTTCAGCTTCATAAGAGGAAAGAAATGGCTTTGGATAGTGAGATGGGCAGCATATAAATGTAATAAATATAAATAATAAACAAATGCTTAAAATTAAGAAACAGAAAACACCATCCTGATATTTCCAACAATCCTTGAAAAGTAGCCCAATTTTTCTCCCATTTCCTTTGCCTTTCTACTTACAAGGAGACATGTAAAAATGAGGGTGAGAACTTCATGGTAACTTGAGTTTTTGTTGTCAGCTTGACTGGCTTTAAAATTCCCTATGGTTTTAGAAATAAATGATCTTGCCTTCATTCAGTTTCTTAAAACCATCCCATTTCTAACTAATTTTGAGATTTGAACTTTTATTTTAAAAGTCATTCATTCATTCAGTTTGTGTACCACTTTTGGGTGGTATGCAAAAGCTAAAACAGCCAGCTCTTGCAACATAAATGCAATAATCAAATGAACAATGATAAAACTCTAACAGAAAATAGCATAAATATTTCTATGTATCCTATTCTACCTAATTTAAAACTAAAAAGTCTTCTGGAAAAAAAACTACTTCCCAGGAAGGTTACCTCAAGCAGAGAACATGACAGAAATCCACATGCTACTGCCTTCTGCCCCCTTAATTTTATGGTTGTGGGAACTCTCCCTCCCTTCTCCCCACCCTTCTCTCTCTTTGTACCACTCTATAAAGCTTTAGTAAGGCCACACCTAGAATACTGCAATCAGTTTTGGTCTCCACACTATAAAAAAAGATGTTGAGACTCTAGGAAAAAGTGCAGAGAAGAGCAACAAAAATGATTAGGGGCCTGGAGGCTAAAACATATGAAGGACAGTTACAGGAACTGGGCATGGCTAGTCTAGTGAAGAGAAGGACAGGGGAGACATGATAGCAGGGTTCCAATATTTGAGGGGCTGCCACAGAGAGAAGGGGGTCAACCTATTTTTCAAAGCACCTAAAGGCCAGACAGGGAATAACGGATGGAAACTGATCGAGGAGAGATTCAACCTAGAAATAAGGAGAAATTTTCTGACAATCAGAACAATCAACCAATGAAACAGTTTGCCTTCAGAAGTGGTGAGAGTTTCATCACTGGAAGCTTTCAAGAAGAGACTGGACTGCCATCTGTCAGAAATGGTGTAGGGCAGTGATGGTGAAACCTTTAGAGACCGAGTGCCCCAAAACTGGCCCTGCCCCTGCTCCACCCCTGCCCCCGCCCCCACCCCGCCTGCCCACAGGGCCACTCATCAGCTCCAGGGCCCACTGCAGATCGCCCAGGCTGCCCAGCCGCGCCATGGCAGCCATGCCCTCTGCCCAGGCCCTGCAGCATCAACTGTGCACGATGGGGCGTGAGGGCAGAGTCTTGTCTATGCTGCCTGGCTGCCATATTCTTGGCTGCACTGCACTGTGTGGGCCACACTCGGGGGCGATTCTCCTCCAGGGGGGCTGCTGGTGAGGAGGGGGTTGCGGGGGGAGGCAAGGCTGGGGCAACGGCACATGGGCCCACAGAGAGGGCTCCGAGTGCCGCCTCTGGCACGCGTGCCATAGATTCGCCACCACTGGTGTAGGGTCTCCTGCTTGACCGGGGGGTTGGACTAGATTACCTACAAGGTCCCTTCCAACTCTGGTATTCTGTATTCTGTATTCTCTCTCCATATTTGTGCTCATATCAATTAATATCCAAATTGTTGCAAACATAATATTCTGTTTGTATATTGTTTTCATTAATGTATATATATTCCTAGATGCTGCCTTTAATAACTGTATTATGTAAACATTTTAATGAACTGAATCACAAGTCAGAACATTCCAAAAAGTATAATATCAAAGAACAATAAGGATTCAATTCACTTCTTATATAAAAAGGATCTTTTTTAAAGCAATAGTGGTGAAATAGTGAACAACACAGTAAAAGTATGAACTAAACACATTTTTGTGCCATCTCACATATATCCAATGAAGGGTTGCACTTCAGGAAAGCAAACAAAACAAAACAATAACCAAATTTATTTATTATAAACAGTAGAAATTGGAAAGAAGTTGTATTTGTACTGTTTTCTGGCCAAATTTAGCTATATATTGTCTTGATATTATTTTGTTCACTGTCTGAACAAAAATAACTGTCCCAGGAAGAATCAGATCCAATTTTTTTCAAAAAGAATTTCCATTGCAGCATCAGAAAAGTGTAAAAGGGTGTTGAAAAGGGGAAGACATATATTGCCAGCATTAGATGCATTTTAAGAGTTATTTTGACCCTTAGGGTTGAACATATCACTGTGTCACCTTATTGAGTGCTGTGTCATTTAGGTGTGAATTTATCAGTATCCAATAAACTGATCCTTTCTCATTATAGGGTCTATGATAATTTGCCATGGCCAACTCACCATGGCCAACTTGCCACATGACAACTCGCCACGGCCATCTCTCCACAGGACAACTCACTGCGGGACAAGCGTTACACTAATATCAAAGAAATGGTAGAATAGAATCATTAAAGAAAGGATGAAAAAAGGACAAAATGAAATGTGAATGATAAAAAATTAAAATAATGTTTTATTTATTTTAAATAATTAAATTGAATTGTTAAATTGTCCCACAGTGAGTTGGCCGCAGCAAGTCCCATTCCGTCTTTATATGTTTGCAAATTTCATTGGCATTAGAGTACTGTTGACCAGGGGCAGTCTGAAAAAAGAGCGCAGGGAATAGGCACAAAATTATGATGTGGCAAGCATAACAAGAAATAATTGCCATGAATGAAAGATGAGAATGAGTGTGTTCTAGCATAGAAAAAGAAGCAGAGATTAATGGCATCTAATATTTGAATCTTGCAGTTGAGCAAATTATCTTATGGTGTTGTGATTAAGGTCAATGGACAGACCTCGGATTAAATAAACATTTAATGGCAAAGAATGAGATACATGTGATGCCAACACATTTTAAAAATACAATGATATTAACTATTTTTGTGTTTTTAATACCATCCACATTTGTTTCTGTTCTATTCCTATTCAAAGTTTGAGGCTTTGGAGTTAATGCTCTAAAGCAGTATCTCTTAAAATATGCTCTGTAGAACCCCAGAGTTCCATCAACAAATTGTAACTGCATCGTAATAGCAATAGACTTATATACTCCTTTACATCCCTCTCTAAGCAGTTTACAAAGTCACCATATTGCCCCCAACAATCTGGGTCCTCATTTTACCAACCTCAGAAATATGAAAGGCTGAGTCAACCTTGAAACTCGAACTGCCAAATTGCTGGCAGCCAGTAGCCAGCAGAAGTAGCCTGCAGTACTGCATTCTAACCACTGCACCACCAGGACACTTGTGATAATAATTCAGTGTTATAAATTTAATCCTACTTCATATGGAAACCACTGTTAAACAAAGAAAGGTTCTCTCTATACTACGGGGGCAGAAACAGCCCCAGTATTTCCATATCCAATTTCTAAGTATAGATTTGGAGCAGCACTCCAATTTGGCTATTTCAACAAAGACTGCCCAGGGCCCACTCTGCTTGTCCCTGCTGCTGTTCCTTATGTTCCCTTCAGCTGGTGGCCCATAGCAGAAGAACAGCAAGAAGTTAGAACTCTCAGCTGCCTGTACTCCTCTCCCTTCAAGCCACATGACCCAAGTATCATGTCTTCCAGATGAAGCCATTTTGAAAAAACTTCTTATGTATCTTTCATTTACAAAAAAGAGTGCTTCGTTGTCCTATGGTTTTGAAAACTTTGAGTAACACTGATCTAAAAGAAGTAAAACAAAACTTTGTTTCAGCAAAGTTTTCTTAGGTGAACATTCAGAAGGATTATAATTGGTTCTGGACAGAAAAGAAGACAAAGATCAAATGTCAATCCTGATGAGGTTCATCAGTGTGTACCGCATTGCCTCTTCTCTTCTTTTTCCAATTTACCTTCCCTCCTTCCCCAGATTTTATCCATTCTGACTTTATCTGATGGATTACAATACTCCCAGTTTCCACTTAGCATGTCAAGGTCATCTTTTACTGTGCTAATTGGGAATCATAGGACTGGTTCCTATGATAGTCCCAATCACATTAGGAATGGCTGTTGGACAAGTCTGAAGGGCTTTTTTCTTCAGGTAGAACCTAACTGCACTCTAAGAATATAGAAAGAGGCCTTACTATTTTATAGCCCTCCATCTTAAGTCCAATAGGGGACAAGAATATGAAGCAAGGCTTTTCCATCTGGGGCAGCTAAAAACTGAAACTCTGTCCTTTGGGATAGCCATTCACCACCATGCAGGTGCAGATATTAATTTTTTATGCAAAACACTGCTAACTTCAATTGCCATTGTCTTTTTATTGGGCAGCTACTGTGACTTTTCATTACTGCTACTGGGAATGGATGACTTTAATTTGTTTTGTCTCACTATTCTAATGCTTCATAGCTAAACATCCACCACAGTGCCAGGTATGAGACAAATGTGGCTTGTTTCCAGGCATTGATAAGAAGTAATTGCTTTCCAGATGTGGTTATGATGTCCAGTTGTCCTCTCCTTCAGCATTGCCCGTGCTATATGAAATGAAGAGAGCAGAAGACCAAACATTTTTGGAGACTCACCAAAACTGCACTTGGCTTTTACTGGTACACCAAGGATCAGATTCTAAAAAGTAGGACCAGGACCCAGATATGATCAGGAATAAAACAAAAAGCTAGATTTGATTTTCATTATTTAAAATAAAATTTAAATTTGTCCCATATTATTATTTCCCATGTGCTGAATACTTCTGACAAGCATCCTGGGGTGAACTCCAAAAATGATCTCCTTCGATTTTTCTCTACTTCTCCATTCTATCTTGTCCATTTCTTGTCTTCTCTCCCATATGCTGATATGAAGCCCTATCACACAAGAAGTTACCTCTCATTCTTCCTCCCTTGCCTGAATTGGTGTTCTTGCCTTTCACGAGGCACCAAAAAGAGGCATCTTTTTGGAGATCGTTGCTTCCAAAGGCAGCTAAAGGGCTCTATCCACTCACTAGCCACAGCACTGAGCCAAAAGCATAACCAGAGAGACAGGTCTATCTTCCCCTCCTCAATGGGATGGTTGTAATCACCCAGCTGGAGCTTTTCCAGAGAGCAGCAGACAAGGGAGAGAGAACAGCCCTGTTGAAGGGAAAGGCTACGTTCTGGTAAATGTGGGTGATCAAGGCCTTTTAGCAGGGTCATAAATCAATGGCAACTGCAGAGACAATGGAAGGCAGCATTGATTTTCCATTTGCCAGCCTTGGGACTCTCCAGAAGCCCTTTAGAGACTGCCTTCTACAGAATGGAATGCAAACTTGGCTTGTGGTAGAGGGAAACAAAAGGAGTGGGGAAAGCCCATCTCAAGTGCAGCTCCAAATAGATGCAGTGAACACACAAGTGGGTATGTGCTTAAGCCTTTACCAGCACAACATTTATGGCTTGGCAATTCAATATAATCTTGAAATAACAGAAATTGGGGTGGGTTATGTGGCTTCATTTGAGCCCTGGTTTAATCTTATAGATTGTTTTCCTGCGGGGGTCAAGCTAGGTCAAGCAGTTTAAATTGTAAACCAATTCCCCTTCTCCTCTTTTTATTTAAGAACATTTATAAGCCCCCATCGGAGGCTAGCAATGGCTCTCAGAGTGACCCTTGACATAATTTCATAAGCCCTCTGCAAAAGATTAATTCAGACCTCTTGTAAAAACTCAATGTCCTTTTTCTGTAGCCTGCTGCTCAGAGAGAGAGAAAAGGAGAAGCAAGTAAAGGGTAAAGGAAAGAGAGGGTCAAAAAGAAAGATGGGAGGGGATTCAAAGAGAAAATTATTGACTTCTACCATCTGGCTTCTATCAGCTCTACCCAACATGGGATCTTCCATAGATTATCCCTTGAAGAAAAAGAAAAATGATCCCACTGTTTTAATGTACAGTAATCTGTTCTGCACTAGCCATGTATGGTGGCCCATTAAGGAATCAAGAACCTTCTTCACATCCAGCTGCATGGATGACCATCATTAAGGAATCAAGAGCCTTCTTCATGTCCAGCTACATGGGTGACCATCATCTGAAATCCTTTGAAAAAGGAGACTGGATACATTCACAGAAAACCAGGTTATCAATGGCTATTAGGCCTGTAGACCAGCAGAGCTCCTACTTATAATATTCTTGCAATCTGCTAATATTTCTTCTCTCTTAGCAATCAATCTGGGTGATGATCGCCTGGTCAAATCAAGTAAATCCAGGACTTTTTTTGTCATAGAACGCCCAGAATGGAGTTCCGGCACCTTTTTTGGATAGAACCTTGTAGGGTAGGCAAGGCGGGTTGTATGACATGTGTGAGTTCTGGTACCATTTTTTTTTTTTTTACAAAAAAAGCACTGAGTAAATCTGATTTTGAATAAGAAAAACATGATGAAAAATAAATCATTATCAGTCTCTTAACCAGAGGACCTCCATAAGTGACTGAACTACAGCTTCTAGCATCCATCACCAATGATTATTTTGCTGACATTGCAATCCAACAATAACCAGAGGACAACTGATTGGTAAGTAGGTAAAATACTAGCCAAGTGGGTCTCTTAGAACTGTTTTGTACAGCTAGTCTGGTCTTAATTTTCAGAATTAAAATACATTCCCAGAATCTCATCCAGATGCTTTTCTCTTTGTCCTCCTCCATTGCTTACTCCAGACAATGACTTCTATCCTCCATAATTTCTTAAAGATTTCAAAAATTAACAGTGATGAAAATTACTATTCAAGTTAGAAGTGCATCACTTGTATCAACTGGGGTAAAGTTCACTTGCTTTTTATCCAAGGTTATTCTGAAGTTATGATGAATCCCAGGGAAATATGAGAGGCCCTGGCTACTTTTCTTTTGTCCATACTAATAAGCTTCATTTAATCTCACTGCAATGAAACAATATATTAAGTACTCCTGAAGAGAAGTAATAGGAAAAGACAGATGTAAGCAGTTATCACCCCAGGTGTTATTTGGGCTTATGAAGTTCAACAGTGAGGTCTGGTTTAGGTATTATCAAGTTTCAAACCATCTGGAGTCATAATGAACATATCATTAAGCCTATGTAGAGTTCCATATCATTAATGGGGCAAGGTTGAGGTCTCTGAAGTGACAAACTGCTGCTGATTACCTTTAGCTGCCTGTAATGCCCCACTCATAAGATCTTCAGAGATGCTTACCAATGTATAAGCTTTCTCAAGGCCCATGTTTCAAGTTCCACCTTGAGTCTCAAGCCCCTTGGAGAGGAAGGGTAAAATTGGACAGCACTGTGGAAAAATCATTTTACTTTTAATATCCAGTATTTTTTCTATGGTGCTGATAAAAATATTCCTGTTTTGTAATTCATACCTCCCTCCCTCCAGATGTACACTTCAGCTACCGTACCTGGAGATAATGGAGGAACAGAACCCAACACATCTGACTGAAGAGCACCAGGTTGGGTGACCCTGCTGTAAAATTTGAATTATGATTTACCTTTGAATATGAATAGTGCGTTGCCTTAGCAATCATGAATTATAGTTTATTGTAAGAATGTAAACTTTGATTAAGTGCAACAATTTCTTTGCGCACTGGAGAATCAATCACAAATAGTTGAAAGTTTCCTTGGGTAGGTGTGGCACACAGGATTGTCCACGGGAAAATTGAAAAATTAAGATGGCAACCACAAACTGCACTATCAAAACTGTCTTCTTTTTTACATGCATTATATATGCAATACAAGTTAAAGGACGTGAGGCTTCAATTGCGCCTTATCTTGATTTTTTTTAACCCCTATTCCATGGAGGCCCCAAATGGCAAAGTCCATCATCCACCCAGGCAAAATTCCAGGACAGGGAGAGATAAGTCTGCAACCACCCAAACATCATTTTCAAATTCAACTTCAGAATAGAGCTGGGAGGGACCTTGGAGTTCTTCTAGTCCAATCCCTGCTCATGCAGGAGACCCTGTACCATTTCAGACAAGTGGCTGTCCAGTCTCTTCTTAAAATCCTCCAGTGATGGAGCACCCACAACTTCTGGAGGCAAGCCATTCCACTGGTTAATTGTTCTCACTGTTAGGAAGTTTCTCCTTAATTCCAGGTTGCTTCTCTTCTTGGTTAGTTTCCATCCATTGTTTTTTGTCCTGCTTTCTGGTGCTTCGGTAAATAAGTTGACCCCCCCTTCTTTGTAGCAGCCCCTCAAATACTGGAATACTGCTCTCATGTTACTCCTAGTCCTTCTTTTCTCTAGACTAGCCATACTCAAATCCTGCAACCATTCTTCATATGTTTTAGTCATATTTAAGCCATATTTAGTCATATTTAGTCATCTAAAATATTCATACTTTTTCCATCATATTTCTTTCTTGCAATGTTCGAAAGTTCTGAATGGGTCAGAAGTTCTGTTCTCAGGTAGGCAAACAGACCGAGGTTTTAGTACCTGCATAACATGAGGAAACGAGTAAATGGAGGGATTAAATGCATGCAGATTGGAAGCACTTTCCAGCTTGAGGTATGCTTCTTCAAAAATACTTTTAACTGGTACTTATTTCTTCTGCAATATAACTGCCAGTGAGAGCTTAATTCATTACCATTTCAACAGCATGAAGGTTCTGTAAATTTAGAGTTCAATTTAATTCTCTCCTTGGGGGGAAAAAAATCTCTTTGCTTGCTCACACACTCTAATTGCTACACTCAGAGATGCAGGGACAAAAGCCTGCAAAAAAGGAGTAAGAGAACTAGGGAAAAGCAGAGCAATATTTTTCCTTCATTCCGTCATTGCTTTGGCAATCATCTTTAATTATTCACTAACAATGAAAAGGCACTTTGCACATGCTCAAAACAGCAAGGATCTCTTAATTATTTCACTTATATAAGTTGGCTTCTTTTAAATTAATTGTGAACACATTTCCGTCCATTTGATAGCAATTGTGTATATCATTAGATATAACTCAGGTAGGTTTTTTTTTTTTCTTTCTCTCATTTCAGAGGGGAGCAAAAGAAAATTCTGAATAGGTGTGCCCTTTAAAAAAAAAAGAAGAAGAAGAAGAAGCATACAGTGTGTATATATAACCGATTTCAGTAGCACCTCATGGGAACTGTGCATTGAGATGGAGATGTGGCCTTTTTTTCTACAGCAGCAGACAAATTGGAAATTCTATTACTAACATCTTTCCAGAGCAAAAACACCCCAAATAAGAAAGCGAAGAAAGCAACATGTGGAAGCAACAAGTTGAGAAAATTGATACAGAGAGAAAAATTATTCACCAGAAAGAAATTACTTCACAAGAGGTCTGCTTGTGGAGGTCCTGAAAACTATTAGCATTAATAAATGCTCTGCTTCTACACTTACCAGGCAGTTGTGACTTGGAATGCATCAGCTTTCAAATGATTCCATGTACTGAATTTCATTTCACATTTTCAGTCATGCTGATGATTTTCTTGGGAAAACAATGTTCTCTCCAGAATATACCTCAGCGCTACCAAAGAGAGAGTCACGTCTCCTATCCAGAGGTGAGTGCAGCATTCGCAGTTTCCGAGGCCACTTCAGGGTGGGATCAATTTTATTTAATTATTTGTCGAATTGATGTAGCCGCCCATCTGTCAAACGAAGTGACTCTGGGTAGCATACAACAAGACTAAAAAACAATTTAACCAACAGTAAAACAACACTCAGAGATGTTAATAATAGGGAAGCTGTCTCTTATTTCTTGTGTGAAAATCAGCCCGCAACATAAAAAAGAATTTCACTGAGGTCAAAGGTCCCCTTTGGTACCACGAGAAGAAGAATTTCTAAACATTGGAGAACAAGTTTGCCTGATTTTAAAGTATGCAAAGTAATGTGTGTTTCAGTTTGGAGAGGAGCTTGCCTGCTCCCTACCCATCAAATCTACAGTGAACTGTATTGGAGACTAAAGAATATACACACAGTCCTCACTTTACGACCATAATTGGTACCACGATTTCCATTGCTAAGCAAAGAGGTTGTTAAGTGACTCACACCTGATTTTAGAATTTTTTTAACTATGGTTGTTAAGTGAATCACTCCTCCTTCTCCTTCTCCTCCTCCTCCTCCTCCTCCTCCTTCTCCTTGTTCTCCTCCTTCTTCTCTTTCTCCTCCTTCTCCTCCTCCTTCTCTTCAAGTGTTGAGGGAGAGAGCAATAACAACAGCACTTCTGTTCTAGAGGATAAACTTGGGGAGTTTTCTGCATGCAATCCAAAGGTCTACAATGGGAATAAGTGAGATAAAAGATATCTGAGTCCAAAGCAGAAGTGTAAATTGTGAAAACATCTCAGACTTGATCCTCCCTGGTTCTTTTGTAGAGAAAGGCAACGAAGGGTATGCACTTTCAGACTTGCAAAATTCTGTTACTTTAACCCTATAGCAATCACACTTAGACTTATATACCGCTTCATAGTATTATAGAGCCCTCTCTAAGTGGTTTACAGAATTGGCATATTGCCCCCAACAATCTGGGTCGTCATTTTACCGACCTCAGAAGGATGGAAGGCTGAGTCAACCTTGAGCCAGTGAGGATCGAACTGCTGGCGGTGGCAGACTTAACCTGAAGTACTGCATTCTAACCACTGCGCCACATGGTGACACATGTCTGTTTGTCACATGGTGACATGGGCCACATGGTGACAAACAGAAAAGGAAAGTAAAGGATTTACATGCGGGTAGAAGGAAGGCATCCAGAGCGCAGGAGCGCACACACCTGGGCCCGGTTACACGATCGCGCAGCCGGATGCAGGCACTTGGAGGCGGCATATAAACCCTCCCCAAAAACCGCCTTATCAACCCTGATGATGTCGGGAGAGCCCGACGAAAGCTTGGTTGCCTGTATTTTTTAACAGTATTTTAATTGCTTTTAATTTTTAATTGCTTTTAAATATTTTAAAATTTCCTCTTGGTGATCGTGGTTATTTTGCTACATATATATATATATATATATATATATATATATATATATATATATATATATATATATATATATATATATATATATATATATATATATATATANAGAGAGAGAGAGAGAGAGAGAGAGAGAGAGAGAGAGAGAGAGAGAGAGAGAGAAACGTAATGACATAAACATGGAAACCATGGTGACCGATGGCTAATGAAACCATTTTTCCTAACTTTCCCTGGGCACATACTGTGACTCCCTCCCCCCTCAACCCTTCCATAAGGCACAAATGCTATTATTGGTTTCCTGCTTATATAGGCTTGGAATATGACAAGGACTTTAAATAGCATCAATCTAAAATTTCAATATGGCAAAACACAACAAAAGAAAAAGTGTTAAAATGACAACTCTGGAAGGATTGTTCTTGCCTTCAGCTTCTTATTGTACAGTTTTATAGATTGCTTAACACCAAATGAACCTTAATGAGCTTGGCTCACTTAATCTAGCATCCTCCAGAGATCTTGGGATGGCAATTCCCAGAATTCCTAGCCAACAAAGCCAGGGGTCAGGGAATTCTGGGAGATGGAGTCCAAATCCTCTGGAAGGCCTCAGTGAAGCTTTGACTAATTCATAAGAATGTTGGTTTGACCCCATGCTGTACTGTTTATATTCAGAAAGGGTTACCAAATTCTCTCTGAAACTGGCCTGGGGTTACCCTGAGGGAGGTCAGCCGTTAATGGATATCTATCCTGGGCCTCCAGATTTCTCACAATTATTTCTGGATATAGTCAGGAATTAAAAAGTATGCTGTATGTTAAACCATGTTTGGGATGTGTAAGAAATCAACATAATTACTCTTCTTATTGCTGGTCCCAAGAAAGTCTTCAGCATTGCTACTGATGGAGAAAGCTTGCTCTAGAGGAGGAGTAGGGAACCTTGGCTCTTTTATTTGTGGGCTTCAACTTCCAGAATTCCTGAGTCAGCATGGCTGGTTTAGGCATTCTGGGTATTGAAGTCCACAAGTCATAAAAGAGCCAAGGTTCCTTACCCCTGCTCTAGAGTGTATAGTGTTTTCTACCTATATCCTAGTTAGCTAGTTTTCTAGTTAGTCCCCATTTCTTCTGAAGGCTTAACTGCCTCTTATCTAACTGTTATTTAGCTTGTAGCTCTTCTTCCTATGTCCCAAGGTCATTTGCGCATACCATTACACTGTCCTGGTCTTTTGAATTAATACATTTTACATTCTGTTTATACAATAATGTCTCCATTTGTCAGAATAAAAGTTTCAATTTTTGAAAGGATTTGGGAAACAGAGTCATTTATGATGGAAGAGAATCCCTTGTTAAATACCTCCAGGCAAACTCAATTTAACTGATATTCTTCCTCTTAGGTGGATTAATAATAATAATAATAATAATAATAATAATAATAATAATAATAATAATAATAATAATAATAATAATAATAATAATAATAATAATAATAATAATAATAATAATAATGATGATGATGATAAAGTTGGAAGGGACCTTGGAGGTCATCTAGTCCAACCCCCTGTTCAGGCAGGAAACCCTATACCATTTCGGACAAATGGCTGTCCAGTTTCTTCTTAAAAACTTCCAGTGTTGGCGCATTCACTGCTTCTGGAGGCAGGTTGTTCCACTGGTTAATTGTTCTAACTGTCAGGAAGTTTCTCCTTAGTTCTAGGTTGCTTCTCTCTTTGGTTAGTTTCCACCCGTTGCTTCTTGTCCTGCCTTCAGGCACTTTGGAGAATAGCTTGACTCCCTTTTCTTTGTGGCAGCCCCTGAGATATTGGAACACTGCTATCATGTCCCCCCCCCCATCCTTCTCTTCATTAAACTAGACATACCCAATTCCAGCAACCGTTCCTTATATGTTTTAGCCTCCAAGATTTTCTTAATGAAAACTTACAATAAGAGCTAGTATTTCTGGATGTCCTTCTTGTCTGGACAGTAGTCATAAGACTGGTAGGTAGTACTTAGCCCCTGAAGATTATGCTTCCTGATCTGAAACAGAGAAGCAAATGCGTGATTTTGTTAGAAATGCAACATCAGCCAAGATCTTCTGAAGATACTAAACATGAGTGGAGTCAGTTGAACTTCCTCCACCTAAGATGACTATAACATGTGCTTAAACAAGATGGGTGATGTCCTCACTGCAGGATTTGCAATCCCTTTCTTGATTGCTTCTTCCTCCCATCCAGGCTGCAGTGCATTCAATTATGCATATTCATTTACGTTTCCTGGATTAGATTGCCCACAGCATTCGTTAGAGAGTCGATTTGAAAAAAGGAGAAATTAACAGCAAGGCCTTTCACAGCTAAAGAAACAGCTATTCTGACCTCTGGGTAATAAAGTGTAGGGCCAACAATTTGAAAAAGGGAATTAAGCATGGAAATTAGAACATCTGAATGGAGGCAAATCAGCATACAAAAGGCCTGGATTTGGGAGGGGAGGGGAAGCTGCATCTTTTCAAGTGGATGAGACAGTTTGCAGACTCAGATGTCAATTTCATGTGTTATTGCTGGAAGGAAGAACTTCTTTCGAAAAGAGATGATGAGAAACTTTTGCTTTAATTACAAGTGTGCTTGACAATAAAACCTCGCAGTGCACATTCTCTTGGCCATATAGTGCAGGCACAGAATTTTCCAGCATTGTTTTTTACTAGTTCTCATTAAGACTGATAAAAGAAAAGTTGCTTTAGAAATACTGTATGTGTCCAAATCAATTTCAGAGGGATGCATAATAAGCTAACACCTCCAAGAGAGCACAGATGATAGTCCCAGTAAGAACTGAAGAACCTGCAAGTAGATCAGTTCTTTGGATCCTCTCTGGCCAAGGGAGATTATCCACTTATACTCTGTTGTGATGACTGTTCCTCACAAATTTTGCCTGATACAGAAATATTAGAACCAGAAATACTGGACGTTTTTTTAAAAGTGTAATTTATAAGACAAATACAATGACAAACCAAGAGAATGACTCGGTTAAGGCCTTGCTGTAGGACATACAAAAGATGCTAGTTAATTTTTTGAAAACCAAAGTGGAAATGCAAATGTAAATGATAAACCAAGTGAACAACCTGCATAATGACTTTTTTACTGGATTTACAAAAGAGATTTGCTTGTTTCTTTCTTTTTTTATTTCTATGAAGATGTTGTTTCATGTTCTTATTTAGAAGTTCCTTTTTTATTATGATGAAGGTGCCGTCTACAGACCAGATCTATGTTTTTGGTTGTAATATATGGGAATGCTATAGTTTCTACATGCTGCATTAAGCCTCTGCTATGAGTCCAGAGTATATTAATCCTATAGGTTTTCCTCTGATTTGTAGGTATTTTGTTCATCAAATTGAAAGCAGGTAGTGAGACAGAGGTTGATGAGTTCCTTGATTCTGAGTATTTCAATTTTAGTGTATTTGGATAGTGTATTTCTGCATATTTCTCTTTTCCTCCATTGGATAGACTGAACTTCAGCAGTCATAATCCAAAATGAAATTAGCCATTCAGCTAAAGGAGAGTGAGGTTATTCACACTACTTTAAGGTAATATATGAACAGAGCTAAACAGGGCTTCCTTTCCCCACTCAGTCCCTTGCTACCCTACACTTCCCTTATCTTCTTCTTCCTAAGTGTTCTTCTTATCATCTCTCTTGTCTGTCTTGAAGGCAGAGATGTGCCTCTTTTCCTCATGCAGTCAAGCACTATTGCCATGGAATGTGCTGTCTTAATAAAAACAATAACAGTGATTAGGGATGCCACCTGATTAATGAATTAGTCAATCCATTGTCCCTGGTTGCAAAACATTGATTAAAGCTGGATTAACATCTGCAGAACAGCAAAACCAAGGTATCAGAGAGAAAGCAAGATCTATGTGATTTGGGAGGCTCTATGAAAGCATGGCAGCTGACACATTGGAGGAAAAGCAAGTTGTTAGGTGTGTAAGAGGGAACAGAAATGCCTATGTTATGCTCATATTTGTTGTGTGATTCTGGACCCAGTTCAGGGGGTTCTAAAGATTTATGAGATTTGGGGCCATGGTATATAAATTATTTCCACTGCCCATGTGAATGAGCCATGGGTTGAATATAGCAGTTTAAAGCATGCTTCTATCGTAAGTGATTTGATGTCGTAGCACTGCAATATTGTAGGTCTTCAATAAGCCTGATGTCTCTGCCATGGTTCCAATAGATGAAACCAATTATAAGAACTTCAAGGCAAGGATTTCTTCCTTAAACAACATTTTATTCAGGAAACAAAGTATGGGCACTTATATAGTTGAACCCAAGACTAAAGTTCCCTCCCCCTGATACAAAATAACAAGCTGCAATTCCCACCCCAGAAAGGCCATCATAAATCACATTCACCAATTAATCTAAAATCCTCCCCACTTTACAGCCGGGCCAAAACTTTATCTAGAATTGACCTTGAAGCTCACCCAGCTGCAATTGTTTAGGCTGACTTGAAAAGCTCAAGCATTCCTCCCTCCCCCCTCTTCTACATCTGAGAATCCCAAGCAACAGAAAAAGCACAAGTAAAGTAAAAGGTAAAATGGCTGCAATTTCTTACTTGTCATAGCGTTGACCGTCTCCTTGGATTTAGAACAGTGTTTCTCAATCTTAGCAACTTTAATATGTGTGGACTTCAACTCCCAGAATAACGCAGCTAGCAAACTGGCTGGGGCATTCTGGGAGTTGAAGTCCATACACATCTTAAAGTTGTCAAGATTGAGAAACACTGATGTGAATTATTAGGGTGCAAATGAAGCTACAATGTCATTTTATTAAACTCTCAGTCATTTGCTCACTGGTCTAAATATTTCCCTGCCATTCTGTCAGCAGGGCAGGTGGATTTAGTGAAAAGAAATCCAAAGTGGAATTATTTCACATTACTCCTGCATTCTTCGCACACCCGAGGAAAGGCAACATGGCTGCCATCCAGCCAAAAGTGTTAAAGTGTGAGGGGGAAATGAAATATAAGTAGCATCTTATTAGCAAAGGACATCTGAGCCTCTAATTAAAATTTGCCTAATGACCCAGCTTCTTCGTCATTTTCACTATCACAGACATTAATTTACACTGACAGGTACTTACGCAAAGGCAAAATTAATTTCTCTTTCAGAAAAGGAAAAAATGAAAGAGATTGTACATCCATTTTGTGCTTTACTGAGTGGAATCCTTGCAGTAGAAATGCCTTGAAAATGTAGCATTTGATGTGAGACGGTTCCTCTTGTTGGAGTCTTCATTTATACTGAAAGCCAGAATTTAATCCTTTAGTAATATGGTGAAGTGGAAACCCGTTTGAAGAATAGGACAAGTTTGCAGGCAGAGATCTACAGAGGAGGCCAGCTGGATCAAACCAAAAAGGCCATCTGGCCTGGCTCAATGCCAAAGAGAAGTCCCGAGCAAGACATGATACCATCATCAGCATCCCATTCATGTTCTTGGCAATTAATATTGAAGTACCTACTGCCTTTGATCTTGAATGGTCACCTGGAATCAGTCTGATTTGCTTTTAAAGCTTTCTAGATTGGTGACCATTACTAAATATTAAGGTAGAGACATCCACCATTCATCTTCATTGGATGATCCTGGGATCTAATATGAGAAACAAATTGCCTTTTTTGTCAAGTCATAGATTTGTGATCACTAAATTCCTCTTTTCCTTTTAAAGAAGTCCCTTACTGTCTTTTTGTCATGGTCAATGGCCGTATTGAGAGCACCACTCTGTAATAAAATGCAGAAGGGGGAAGGAAAGAAAGAGAAGAGAAGAAGATAACCAATAGGAAGGTGGATGTACTGTTACAGCAGAAATGAGTGTACTTTTGAAGATCTGGAAGGCCAGGTTAGGGAGAGAAAATCAATGTATGTGATCACTAGGAGTTGACAATGGCTTGATAGTAATCAAGTGAATAATCAATTAATTTCTGCTATCTTCTCTGCAACTTTACAGTTGACAAGAAGTTCAGTTGCTCATTTTTGCCAATAAGGGATTCGGTGTGACAAATTTCAACATTTTTCACCCATGTTTGTAAGGGCACCACTCTTTAGCAAAAGAGAGGATAAGCCACTGTAAATCCATTTTGATTTGACTGCATATGAATCTACTAATTAAACAAACAAACAGGTTTCAACTTCTCTGGTATTGAGATCCATCCAGAATTTAAGCTGTGAAAAGTGTCAGGTTACAGATGTTCCTCTTGAGCTGCAGGTCTCAGCAGCTACACTTTGACATGATTAAGAGTAGAATATGAACAACACACTAGTGACACAAACACTGAAAATCCAAAAGTCTCATCTGCTCAGTTGTCAAGATCAGATCAGAGAATGAACTAGGAGAAAGGGCCAGAAGGTGAGTAAAAAATTACAGCCTCAAACCAATGAAAGATCAGAACGGAGAATCAGAAAATTAATCAAGACTTATAAACGAGATTTGCTAGATATAAAAAGAAATAAAAAGCACAATAGAGTGTAGGTGTGTTTACATTTAGAACCAGTTCTGGAGATTTTCCAAAGACCATCCTTTATGGGCTGAACAAAATCACATCTAGGACTTTGGAGGCTTAAGAGGCTGACTTTAAGAGTTTAAATCAAGAATGATTAGATGCTGCCTTCAGTTGTTAAGTGAATCTGACTTCCCCATTGACCTTGCAGGTCAGAAATTCACAAAAGGTGATCACGTGACTCCGGGACACTGCAAACATCATAAATATGAGATGGTTGCCAAGCCTCTGCATTTTGATCAGGTGGCCATGGAGACGCTGCAATGCTTGTAAGTGTGAAAAAGGGTCATAGTTCACTTTTTTCAGTGCCATGGTAACTTTGAATTGTCACTAAATGAACTGTTGAAAGTAGAAGACCACCTCTACCACCAGCCCAGTGTGTCCTGATATTGCATAAGATCATCTGCATCTAAAGTTGGGGTATCTTAGACTCTAATTGTATTTAAACAATGTTTTTTTGTTGTTCTTTCTGAGCCAGAAAAAGTGTGTGGGGGGGAGTAGATGCCATCCTACTGTAAGTCTGTGACAGTGATTTTTTTCTGAACACCAAGCTACAGCATAATAATCCAAATATTAGTTTGTACTGTCCTACCAAGTGAAGTAATACAGATAATTCAGCCACCCAAAGGTTCTGCTCTTTTCATGTCACTTAGTGAGGATCAGGAGAACTCAGCAGCCTCCCTTTATCCCAGTGTCTTTTGTTGCTTGTTAGTGGGATGCTCAAAATTACTGAATACCGTAATTCTGAAATCAAAACTTGTTAGAACAAATTGGACAGCATGAAAACAGCAGGTAGAGAGTTGTGTCCTTTGTCAGAACAATCGGCATAGAGGGCTCTTCACTTGGTGCCAAAGCTCAGGAGAAACTTCTGTGAAAGAGCCACAGTTTGAGATAATGAATCCAAATCAGGATGTTTGTTCCATCTAGAGCTGGAGTGACTGAGACATGTGCAATTATCAGGAGCCACAACACAGAAATGCACCCTCCTTTTCGTCCAGGCTTTTTCCAGGAATTTGCCCTGTGCTGAATGGGATCACACAACGTATTAAATCAAGTCGGTGAAGGAAGCAAGAGCTAAATTGGAACAAGATGCTAAACTTGGTTAGGGATAACATGATTTGTGTGTGTGTGCCTTGACCCGCTAATTTAGTTGGTTTCAGTTGCTTTTAATTGATGAGGTGTACACTGCCTAAAATCACATTTGGTGAGATGAGTAGCTATATGAATGTACTAAATAAATAAATGGCTTAATTTCATAACTATACTAAATCTTATTTTTTTTTCTTATTTTGTATTGCACTCCATTTTTAATTCTGTTTCTATAGTTTTTATGACTTGCATCTGTAAGTGGTCCAGAGTCACTTGGATAGTGAGGTGAGCGATATTCAAATTTGATAATATAAAATAATAAAATAAAATAAAAGAGCTAAGTGCCAAGGTTGGCAGAACATTGTAGATTAGGCTAAAACGCATTAGTTCACTTGGGAGAAACACAGACATAATCTTAGCATGTGGGATGAAGCAGGCTGTCATGTTGAGTTGTAATATGATTTCTTTGGGCATTTCATGTTATGTACATACAGAAGCCATGTTTTGTTATAGTGGATTTAAAGTTTAGTTCGTTGTGTAAATCCACTTACTGCATCCATTGCAACCTGCTGCTCTGCATACATTTTAGACTTCAATTCCCACCAGCTCCAGTCAGCACAGTGTGGGATTTGTAGTACATGATAGGTGACAATAGGTGAATTAAATATTATGTCCTTATGGCAAGTTGCTTCACTCAGGACATATATCATGTGTGCTCTGGTGCATCCTTCCTGATGCTAGCTTCATTGAAAAATAAATTAATGACTTGTGTGCTGAGATCTGAAGAGCATTTTTTTTTTTTTAAAAAAAAAGCTCCTTTAAACCAAAGAATGCTATATCTCATGGCATATTTTCATTTCATAGAATAAAAATGAAGTGATCAAGGTTGGAATGTGTGTCTTCCAAACCAAACTATGTTTTTATGAGTAGTGAACACTTCCCTGAAATTCAGAAGGATTTGCATGTAAAATTTGGTAGATTAATATTTGATTTAACAGGTTAATAACACAACAGATAAATAACTATGATATATTGGATGCTATTTTCCTACTTTTATAGAACATTTAATACATACAAAGATTAGGCTTAGTCTCCAACCTTAGGTTCTCAGCAAGATCCTATTTCTGGATATACCTCTGAAATTACCAGTTTTGAAAATGATCTTCTTATGCAAACAGAATACTAGAGTATTCTATATCAACAAAATAGTGTCTGACAGTTAGAACAATTAACCAGTGGAACAACCTGCCTCCAGAAGCGGTGAATGCTCCAACACTGGAAGTTTTTAAGAAGAGACTGGACAGCCATTTGTCCGAAATGGTATAGGGTTTCCTGCCTGAGCAGGGGGTTGGACTAGATGACCTCCAAGGTCACTTCCAACTTTACTATTGTTGTTGTTGTTGTTGTTGTTGTTGGTACACTCAAAATAAAGGAGGGCCTTCTCAAAAGGTCTTTTTGTGTGCTCATTGATCATTTCTCAAGAAACTAAAACCTTCGCAGTATAGTTGGTCAAATGGACATATTCTTGTTTTTTCCTGAGTTATATAGACAAACTAAATGAACCCATAACTAAGATAATCCCTTACAGTTCTGTATTATGTCAGGAAGACACGATGGACAATTTTCTGAGCCAGTGCTGTTAAATTGGAAAACCTCCTCTAAAGATGTTACCATCACTGAACACCTTTAACCTCGATTTTCTAATTTCCATTTTAAAGGCTGTCTCTAGGTCTTACCGCTGCTGGTTATTTTATTCTGTTTTCCAGTATAAGTAGCTTTTCAGTAAAGCTGTATATATTTTGAGTTTATGGATTTTTTAATCTTACTAAAATAGTTACTTCTACTTTATTTCTCCACAGCAGGGAAACTTAAAACTATTTGGTAGTAAGCTAAAGCTGTTGCAATAAAGCTCATACATAAAACACCTCCTATTTGATCCGTGATTATCTGGGATCATTTAAGAAAAGACCCCAGGGTGGGGGAGCATTAGAAGCAGCTAGAAAGGTAAAATTAAATTGTTTCTCTGGTAGAACACTCTTCATGCACACCCTGCATTGTTTTTCCCTGGAAAGAGTTAATGTAAACCCAAGTATTTTTCAGATAATAATCCTAAGATTAAAAACAACTGAATCTTGTTTGAAAGATGGGAGAGAAACTTCTGCAGACTGATGTTATAGATGTGAGCCCAAACAGAATTGCATTTCAGCTACAGTGGTACTGTACTGTCCATATGACTGCTGCAGAATTCATTGAATTTATAGTCATTGGTGTTTATGAGTTCAAGACTGAGCTATACATTGGGGCCTTACTTATCTTTCTTGCTTATTATAGTCTTCCACTTTGGATGTACTGTATATTATTCCCACTAGTGGCAGCAAAGCTGGGACTGCCAGGAAAATCTCAGTGCATTATTTATGTTTATTCACTGAGATGTTTGCAGGGAGTATTTCCTATCATTTATATGGAAGGGAACTAAAATATAAATAAGTGAGTAGTGATGGATGAGCACAGTACATATTTATACACACACCACTGAAATATATAGATTAACTCTTCAGTGGCATGTGAACACTGGGAACGCACTGCAAACAGCTTGTTTAGAGAAGTATTTCTCGACTTTAGCAACATTAAAACATGTGGACTTCAACTCTTGGAATTCCCCAGTCAGCATGCTGGCTAGGGAATTCTGGGAGTTGAAGTCCACTCATCCTAAAGTTCCCAAGGTTGAAAAATACTGGCATAGGGCAAAAATGATGCTTCTCATTTAGCATGATATATACTCATAACTGGACATGCAGGAAGGGTAAAACAGATTGTCTGGCAGGACTAGGAAGAAATGGATAAGAGGGAGACTGCCAAGATGGGAGAATTATTTTGAATAACAAATTTATAGAGTTGTGATGGCCTCAAAGACTGCATTGAATACATATTTGCTAGTGGAGTGGAGTAGTTAAGATATTGGACTTGGATTGGAGGTGTCAAGATTCAAGTACTGACTAGACCACAGAGCTGTTTGGCATACTCAAAATCCAGCCAAAGGATTCTGGGTTATGGTGAGAAAAAGTTTTTTTATGGGAGATCCACGTCTTCTCTAAGTAAAAGCAGGTTATAAATATAATAAATATTTTTATCTTGAAGACAATATTTCCCAAATTATGAGGTGGGGAGGTCCTTTGGGGAAACACAGACAGAGTCAAGAGAAGAACTTTGTAGTTATTGTTACAACACATCCACCTTTCCCAAAATTTTATGCTATTGTTTCCATTGTTCATTTGTGTTCATTCGAGTGTTTGGATTTTTAGGGCATTAGCATTACACTAAATGGAGCTATGATGGCCAAATTGTGGGAACCTCATGCTTTAAGATGAGGCTATACTTACTTGAAAGTAGAAGGAAAGTTTAAACAGGATTTTTCAGCTCACAATTCATTTATTTCCAGAACTGTGGCAGTGTTTCCCTCTCTAGGATACCTTCTTCCCTGCAGAAGTGCCCCAATTTAAGTTTTGGACATCTCCATCTGAGAATGATCTCAAATGACAAGCTTGCAAGGATCTTGGCGTGAACAACTTCTGCTACCTTCCCCAGCAGATTTCCAGATATGTTGGACTTATGAAGGAAGTTCTGTGTATTGTAAGATAGTTCTTGACCTACGACCACAACTGAACCCAAAATTTTGTTGCTAAACAAGGCAGTTGTTAAGTGAGTTGTGCCTGATTTTATGACTTTTTGCCACAGTTGTTAAGCAAATCACTGAAATTATTAAATGCATCATGTGGTCATTAAGTAAATCTGGCTTCCCCCCATTGATTTTGCTTGACAGAAGCTAGCTGGGAAGGTTACAGATGGTGATTACATGACCCCAGGACAGTGCAACTGCCATAAACACATGCCAGTTGCCGAATATCCAAATTTTGATCACGTGACCATGGGGATACTGCAACAGTCTTAAGTGTGAAAACCGGTCACAAGTCACTTTTTTTCAATGCTGTTGTAACTTTGAACAGTCACTAAACAAATGATTGTAAGTCAATGACTACTGTATGTGTACATCCAGCATAGGTGGAAGGTATATGTTATTATTATTATTATTATTATTACTTTAATTTATATCCCGCCCTTCTCCCGAAGGACTCAGGGCGGCTTACAGGCAATAAAAACGGAACTATACAATAAATATCTAAAAACAATTAAAATATATATTAAATAAGCCTGTTATTTTTAGAAAAGTTATAAAATCCCTATTAAAATCCCTATACAATCCCCCCCCTAG
>NW_015386698.1:400219-402444 GCF_001527695.2 Protobothrops mucrosquamatus
GACCTGGCATTACACAGCATCAGTCGGTGATCCCGGGGCCGGGGATCTAAGATCCCTGGGGGTCGAGTTGAGTCCTGAGGACCGGAGCACCCACAGGCTTGTAAGCAGCGTGTGCGTGCTCCCAAAACCCGATATGGTCCTCTGCTCCCGCCATATCTGCCCCTCCCACTGACCGTACCTATCACAACACCCTCCCCTGTTAGAAAATTAATACTCTGTGTATTTAGGGTTAAATGTAGCATCATACTGGCTGGGAAGTGTGGATTTTGTAGACTGAAACATACAGAAGATTAAGTAAGAGAGACTGATTCAAAATAAGCTTTGATTTCTGCTCATTTTTTTGTTTTTGTTATCCCTTCTGTTCTCTGTCATTTCTGTTTTTCTCTCTCCCTGCTCCTTTCTTCCTTTTCCTTTATTAATATTCTATTTCTCAAATCTTAAAAAATAGCTGTGCTCTGGACACGACCCTACTCACCTGAGACGAGGTGAATCAGTTTTAAAATGGGCTTCCAATCCTTGCTCCTTTAAATATGTCCATCTTATTAGGGGCCCCTTGGAGATATCAGAAGACCTAACAGCTACAAAGGGACACCACAAAAAGATTGATAAAGATGTGTGCCCATTTCTGCTTTCTCCCTCCCTTGTTGGTCTGTGCAAATTACCCCATTACTCTCTTCCCTTAGGATTCCAGACTGTCCTTATTTCTTCCTTTGAACTAAAACCATCCATGCATTAAATTAGTTCCCTTCTTCAAAAATAGCTTGATTGCTTCTTCCAAACTGCAGCTAATATGAGCTTCCCAGAGAAAATTGGAAAAGAAATGGGGAAAGTGGCTGAGGGACAAGGAGGATTCCTGGCCATGAAAGAAATTTTAGAAAAATGTCTTCCTCAAGGATATAGAGAATATGTACATTTTGGGTGGGGGGGGGCTGAGCTGCTAAGAATCAGGAGGAGCTGTGGGAGTGTAAAGAATAGTCAAGATAGAGGCTGCAGCAGTGCAAACAATGCTCTGTCACTTTGCACATAAAAAGGGCTGGGTCTTTGAAAGCACAATCACAACTGCCATCTTGACTTTTTTCAAACAGCTGCCCTTCACACCCATGGACACACTACTGCCAAGGGCTGCATTCCAAAATTAGTGGAAGAGGCCGGAACAAAACTAAATTTAATTTCATTTTGTTTATGTTAATTAAGCTAGTATAATGTACTTCCTCCTGATAGGTATACTTCATAATTCTTTCTGCCTGAGAGTTGCACCCAAGAATCTGAGGAATCCACAGTTGTTGTTTCTGGGTTTGGGGGTGTGTTTTTGTTTTTATTTTGTGCTTCTGAGTCAGCATTGACTCCTGGCAACTGCCTGGAAAAGTTCCTGCAATTTTCTTGGCAAGATGTCCAAAGTGGTTTTCCCTTGCCTTCTTCTTGGGGGTGAGAGAAAATGACTGGCCCAAGGTCACCCAGCTGGTTTGTGCTTAAGGCAGGAGTAGAACTCCCAATCTCCTGGTTTCTAGACTGGTGCTTTAATTGAGGCTCCAAACTGGGTCTCTTTGGTTCTACATATGACAAAATCATCTCTAGACGAAATGGGCGTAGATAGATAGATAGATAGATAGATAGATGATAGATAGATAGATAGATAGATAGATAGATAGATAGATAGATAGATAGATAGATAGATAGATAGATAGATAGATGATAGATAGATAGATAGATAGATAGATAGATAGATAGATAGATAGATAGATAGACAGACAGATGATAGATAGATAGATAGATAGATAGATAGATAGATAGATAGATAGATAGATAGATAGATAGACAGACAGACAGACAGACAACTTCAAAGACAAATCATAAAAAGAATCCAATTGTATACATTCAGAAGTCCAATTAGGTTGAACAGGACTGACAGTATTTTTAGCATAGTGCATGACCTAATTCTGGGGTTTTTTTTTCCAATTTACATAGAAAATGAAAACAAAGTCATCCTTTGTCTTTCATTGCTGCTAGACAGCGTCATCCAAGCAGAGGTAAAAAAAAGTCAACATGGCATTCACAGCATGTAAATGAGAGGCAGGGGTTTGATTGGGAGGGAGGCTAGGACTAACTACTATGATTGGGAGGGAGGCTAGGACTAACTACTATGCCTCACTCATCGCGTCATCAGATAACCGCCCTGCCGCCCTCTTCAGGGTGACCCGCTCTCTCCTTCAATCGGAGAGGGGGGG
>NW_015386698.1:403964-427578 GCF_001527695.2 Protobothrops mucrosquamatus
GCCTGACCTAGGGTGAATTTTAAATAGGGATAATTTTTAATGATTTTAAATAGTCACAGCCACTAATATTTGGATTTTAATTGGTTTTTAGAAGGGGTAATTCTGTATATTGTTTTAACATGCTGTGAGCCGCCCTGAGTCCCATGGGGAGAAGGGCGGCATATAAATTTTGTAAAATAAATAAATAAATAAATAAATGTTGGCTGCCATCATGACTTTTTTTACCTCCTTTACAGGTGCCTCTGCTGCTAGATAAGCACCCTAGACCAGACCAAAATACACCATGTAGTCTAGGAGGCATTGCACAGTTGTTGCACATGAAATCTGTGGACAACAACTACACATTTCTCTAACCTTTCACTGTTTCCATCACCACCCACTTTGCAAATGAATTAGATTGGCCTTGCTAAGTCAAAATAGGATTTCTTAGCTCACTATGATAAAGAATAATTGAGATTCGGTGAGGTTAAGGCTGCTGGTTCTGAGATGGAAAATGTGGGCTTTTTAAAACATCACTTATGGTGAATGAGCTTATTATCCCTTATTATTTTAATGAGCTACATTTGGGGAACTTAATCTGCATTCCAATTTGATGCTCCTGAGATTTGTAACAATATACATAATATCTTTTCTATACAGTTATTAGAAAATTTGAAGAAAAATCTGTGGATACATGAACCTATGTTCTACAAAGTCTAAATTCACCATCCCCCCAACTCAGAATCTCATCTCTCTAGTGTATCTGATAATTTGTTCCCATATGTTTTTCCATTAGAAGAATGAACCTTTGTGCTATAATTTTAATAGGAACAAAAAAAGGAAATGTATGAAATACACAACTTGACAGTATGAATTACTTGTAATAAATTTCAATGGAAACAGAAACCAAACCAATTTAGAGTTTTCTCCCAGGGCCATTCACTACTTTTTGGGGCTGGTCATTCAATGTGCTCTTCACAGTCATCTCCTAGGAGCCTGGAGCCAGTGAGACAGGTGGAGAAGCTATATCAAGACAGACTCAACCACCAATTTGTTTTCTTTTCTTTCTTCAGTATCCTCTTTTTTCCCACCTGCTTCTCCCTGCAAAGGAGCTGACAGAAGGAGAAATGAAATGGGCTATTGAGAAAATTTTGTTTTTAAAATTAGACCAAAAAGAAATCTAAGAAATTATTTGAGCAAGCATATGGCCCCTAATCTCTCACACACATACTCTCTCTCTCTCTTCCATCCATCCATCCATCCATCCATCTTTACTCTTAGTAGCTTCTTTTTCGTATGAACACCTTAGCTCTTTTTCCCCTCTTCCACACTTACATTATTTTGTGGCTGCATTCTACCATTCTACCATTCTTTGTAGTTTTAGTTGAAATATGCTCACATCCAAAGGAGAAAAAAATATAAAAATACCTTCTACACATGTATAAACCTAAAATAAGACAAGTTTTGCATATTTATTTCTTCTCTGAAGGTATCAAAGAAAATATGAAAAGGTTGCCAGGCATCCATCAAAGGCTTTCTCACAATCTTCTAACTCATCTAATTTGAATTAGGGATTTTCTCCCCATCTGTTCTTTTAATTGTTTTCTAGTGGTTTACTGCACCCACTGTTCCATTTCTCCTCAATTCAACAAAGTGGATTGGTAAAATTGGTTTTGGATTTGAAAACTTTAAATTAGTGGCAGCTTTTAGTTCCTTTTCTTTATTTCTTTACTTCCATCTTTTCTCCACCTTGCTTTTAAAGCCATTAGAAATGTTTAAAGAAATAAACCTGATGGAGTAATTTCATTCAAAAGGTAAGGAGTACATATGCCTATAGATTCATTCATGTCTATTTATTTGGGTGTGTATATGAAACACTGAAAGATAGTATAATAACATAACATAAAGATGAGAAGGAACCTATAAAAATGAGTTTTGCAATCCCAGATTAGAGTTATAAATGCAGTGGGATGCCCAGCATTGGCAGCAAAACCAGACTGTTTCCTAAATTATTATGCAGTAACACCATTTTTTTTATATTTGTTTGTGAGCAGGTCTGATTTCCTCCTTTTCCTCCTTTTTGGAAACATGACTAAAATACCATATCACTAGCTTCATTTAGGGAATTGTTGGCTCACTATACTTTCCTCTTTGTTGTTAATTTCCTTTTAATATTGTATGCTCCAAGATCTTTTGGAGTCAGGATAAATGAGAGGAGAAGAGAGGAGAGGAGAGGAATAGAAAGATTTATATGGCCCAGATCTGTACCTTACGGAAAACACTGTTCTTTCAAAATAAACTGCTTGCAAACTGTTAGTGATAGTCAGATACATTTGTAATGCATTCAAAAACAGCTAAATAATTTGTTTAAATTTTTTGCCTGGTATCAATATTAGTATCTATTTACCAGGGTCCTCTTCTCCTCACTTTTGAAGATTGCAATTCTCTAACTTCTCACAAGACACCATCCTCCAAGATTTCTCAAAGGTCACAGAAAGAAGCTCCAAGAAGAAATATACCAATCTGGTTACATCTGGGAACCTTGAAGAAACATGTAGATGTCTCCTCAAGGTTCCCAGATGTAACCAGTCAATAACAATTGACTAATAGTTATTCAAGATAGCAAGATGCTCCAAAACCATCTTGTGTTGCCATTCCTTTTAGTCAATTGTTCCACTTAGGTCCATTTGAACATAGTCCCCTAATGAGTAAAAGACCAAATCAAGGGCTTTCTAAGATATAATATAGCTGACTGGTCTGATCATTTAAAGTGAACTTGTGAGATTTGTGATGTAGGCTTTCTATGTGGCAGCTCCCACTTTACAGGACTCTTTCCGCCGCAACAGTACATACAGCACCTACTTTGTTAATATTCTTTAAGCAAGCCAAGAGTACTACATTATTTTAACAAGTGTTTGGTGGGGGCATTCATTCTCTATATTTAATGTTGTGAATTTATGATTATATGTATTTATTTTGATTATTAGCATACAACTAAAATTATATAGTATTGGGGAGGATTAAAATGACCTCCATTATAGGTCTGATGTCAGAATAAAAGAATGATATTAACAGAAAATCAGTAAGTAAAGTTGTACTAAAGTAGGAAGGCTACTGATTCATATTGGGGTATTGTCAGCTGTTCAAGTTAGACCAAACTTGGAAATCAGTTATGAATACTAAAACTATTATTATTATAGGAGCCATGGTGTCACAGTGGTTAGACTGCAGTATTGCAGGCTAATTCAGCTCACTGCCAGGAATTCAATCCTCATTGTCTCAAGATTGACTCAGCCTTCCATCCTTCTGAGGTCGGTAAAATGAGGACCCAGATTGTTGGGACAATATGTTGACTGTGTAAACTGCTTAGAGAAGGATGTAAAGCACTATGAAGTGGTATATAAGTCTAAGTGCTAGTGCTATTGCTATTAAAAGTAAACAAATAAAGTAGGCGCTGAGTAGCTTGACCTCTCCCCAACTTTTCTTAGCAGCTGGTTCATCCTTTCCCTTTTTCTAATTTTTACTACTGACATAACCCATTAAATCCTTGCAGACCAGTTTTTTTTTGTGCTTTAACCTTTCTAACTTTCTGCAGATATTAGCAACTTTCTAGTATATCTCCTTAGTGGTTATACCCACCTTCCATTTATTATACATGTTCCTTTTAATTCTAAGCTCAGTGGAAAGCTCCCTGTGCCTCTAACAGCAAATTTCTATCCTATCCCCCATTTTTTCCCATTGGAATGGTATGTGACTGTACTTCATCATATTTTGTAGGAGTCCCCAATTCTCTTGCAGTCTTTGATCTCAAGATTTCTATGTGTCTGGAGCTCATTTCCATGTTTTGTGAAATTGGCTCTTCTAAAATGTAGTGTGCATCCTCCTCCTCCCCCTCCCACCCTCCTCCTCCTCTCCTCTGCTGCTTCTGCTACTGCTTCTGCTTCTCCTCTTCCTCCTCCTCCTCCTCCTTCTTACCTCCTTCTTCCTCCTTATGACACATCAAACAAAACCCTGGTTCTCAATAAGTTTAAATTGTTGGGAAAGTGGAAAGAAGAAAAAAAAGAGAATGACCAGTAACAACATTCTAACAATGGCCAGGTTGGGGATATATCATCCTGGAGAAGACTATCTATGTGATTGCTAAGAGCAGGTGCCAACTTGATGATACATAATCAATCAAAATGTAATAGTAAAAGTAATTCCTCCCCAAAGTTCTGCCTTAATTTCTTCACCCTGTTCTTCCCTATTGATTAAGATTCGATGTAGAAGAGATACATCCATTCTGCTGCTGGTCATTCTCTTCTTTTTCTTCCAGTTTCCTCACAATTAAGACTTAATGCTATTGACTGGATTTTGATATTCAAGCCCAGGTTCTCAATACTTGTGTGCACTTCATATAATGTCCTTCCTCTTCCCCCTTTGGTAGAAAAGCAGGATGAAAATATATCAGCCTCTTCATATTAAAGTGCCTTTAAATAATAACACTATAATAACAACAATAGACTGTTGTGTTGAAAGACTCTCAATATAAATGAGGTGATTTAGGAGGAATGGGGGAGAAAACAATACACAGTAATCTAGATACCAGCTCTGCATTTTTTTTATTTATTTTTTTTGGCTTCTTGTAATTGCCAAGCATGATAGAAAAAACCTTCTCAGTGAAGCTCAATGCTACCATCTTTTTTCTAAAGACCTTTTTTTCCCCTACCATCTTTTTTTCCTCACTGGAGTAGAAGAAAGGTGAGCATGAATATGCATAGCCTTTATATTCAGTGAAACTGAGGTTCTGTTGAAAAGAGCTTGCAAATTCCAGCAATGGGTGAGACAGAGGAGGCAGTGAAGGAAAGAAGAACCATAATAACTTCAGAGGAATATCCACAACTATTGTACATCTAGCCCAAAAAGTAAAGATTCATTGAACTGAATGTGATCGACTTGAAGTGCCTGATTCCATCGCATGCTTTTAAGATATATCTATCAGCTGCCCAGAGTTCTGTGACTGTTTAAAATAATTCATTATAATATAGGAATGCCTATTTATAAGTGGGTGAGAGCTTGTTATTTACTGGCTCCATCTCTGGCTATTGGGGGCGAGTCATTAGCTCCCACAGAGAGGGCCCGCAACCTGGGCATCCTCCTGGATGCTCGGCTGTCTTTAGACGATCATGTGACGGCCGTGGCCAGGGGGGCTTTTCATCAGGCTCGCCTGATACACCAGTTGCACCCCTTTCTGGATCGTGACGCCCTACGCACGGTCACTCAAGCCCTCGTTGTTTCCCGCCTGGACTATTGCAACGCTCTCTACATGGGGCTCCCCTTGAGGTGCACCTGGAGGCTCCAGCTAGTTCAGAATGCGGCCACGCGGGGGATTTTGGGGGCCTCTAGATACTCCCATGTAACACCTCTCCTGCGTGAGCTGCACTGGCTGCCTGTGGCCTTCCGGGTGCGCTTCAAGGTGTTAGTAACAACCTTTAAAGTGCTCCATGGCAATGGACCTAGGTATTTGCAAGACCGCCTCCTACCAAATACCTCCCTTTGACCAGTCCGCTCCCACAGAGAGGGCCTCCTTAGAGTGCCGTCAGCCAGTCAATGCCGGCTGGCGACCCCCAGGGGGAGAGCCTTCTCTGTGGCAGCTCCTGCCCTCTGGAATGACCTACCCCCTGACCTACGTACAACTACAGACCTGCGCCTCTTTCGCCGAGCCTTGAAAACCCATCTATTCCATGCGGCCAGCCTGGCGTAGTTTTGATTGTGTTTTGATAGGGGTTTTTATATGGGGTATTTTAGAGCAGGCTTTTTATTTAATATTTATTGTGATTTTTATTATTGCCTGTTCACCGCCCTGAGTCCCGTAAGGGAGATAGGGCGGTATATAAATTTAAATAATAAATAAATAAATTCAACAAATAGCAATGATACTTTAGCCAGGAGACTACACTGTTAATACAGTGTAGTCTAAGATTGCTAATCTGTTCGCTTCACACTCGCTTGCCATCAAGGGTGCACCACAGGAGGTGAACCAGCTCTGCACTCAGAATGGCTAATGACATTCTGCAGCATCATCCAGGGCTTTTCCCTCCACCAGTTTTGCCTCACATTCAGGCAATGAGAGCTTGTTTATTGGCTGTGACAAAACTCTCTCTCTCTCTCTCTCTCTCGCTCGCTCGCTCGCTCGCTCGCTCTCACTCTCTCTCTCTCTCTCTCTCACTCTCTCTCGCTCTCGCTCTCAGACATCAACCTAAACAATTTGCCTCTTTCTTCACACAACCACTTTTCATAGAAGCAAGCATACAAAGTTGACATTTTGTAGTTAAATGTGGGCTTGTACTGAAAGGAAGTAGTCTGGTCCAGTTGTTCAGAGAAACATGTTAGCAAAACTTCACATAACACACTGAATTCAACTAAAATGGGAGTTCGACACTGGTGTTATGGGAACTTAGGCATTGTCTTTGCATGTTATGTGATGTAGGACATCACATGAAGCCATTATGTGGGTTTGGGGGTTAGGCATAGCAGATATGTTTTTTGTTAACAGAGGTTAACTCAGCTACTGTTTATCGGGATACAAGTGTCATATTTTCACTTAATGGAGAGATGAACTTTGTGAACCTCTAATTTTTCTCATGGACTTTGGTGAAGAAGGATAAGAAGAATATTGGGAATGTTTATGGAGATTCTCAATCATCCAGGTCATGAATGTCTGAAAACTGCTTCAAAAGGCAACTGGACATTCTTGGATTATTCCTTGAAAACATTTTGCTTCTCATCCAAGAAGTTCTTTTGAAAAACAAGTTTGGGACAAGAATATTGGGACTTTTGAAAGTTGGTATTGCAGAAGACTCCTGAGAGTACTGTGGACAGCCAACAAACAAACAAACAAACAAACTAATGGATCATCAAGCAAATCAACTCAGAGTTCTCACTTCAGGCATAAATGACCAGGCTCAATGATCATCCTACTTTGGACACATTATGCAAGGACCCAGTTTTCTGGAAAAGGCTCTAATGCTGAGAAAGGTGAAAGAAAAGAGAAGAGAAAGACCAACAGCAGGGTGGATAAACACAGTTACAGTGGCAACAAGTGCACCATTGAAAGACTTGAAAGAGCAGGTTAGGGATAGATTGTCATGGAGAAAATCTATGTATATGTTCATTCCTAGGCAAGAACAACTTGATGGCACATAACCAATCAATTAATCACACTCAAGATACAATCAGAGAAGAATGCTCTCCTTTGATCTTTTATTTTGAAATTTTATTTTGAATGATACTTTGAGTTCCCCTTTAAAGCAATGTTTTTCAAACTTGACGACTTTAAGATGAGTGGCCTTCAATACACAGAATTCTCATGCTGGCTGGGGAATTCTGGGAGTTGAAGTTCACTCATCTTAAAGTTGACGAGTTTGGGGGAAAAAACTGCTCTGAGCATCTGTTTTTGTTCTTAATCTCTGTCATTCAGAGCTCAAGGAACTGGAGGGAAGGGAACTTCAGCAGGATCTCTGCATTTTTGGAGAATCCAGTGTTTGTTTTCTATCACTCACTAGACAACTCCCTATCTCTCTGCCTACAAGGGTCTCTGCTACCTCCCTAGTCCTCAAAAATGATTTAAACCATCTTGCAGTCAACTTCACAGTGACTGATCCTGAAATGCTCCGCATTCCCCAACAGACCAAAAGCAGAATAGAATGTCATTCAATCAGTGCTCCATCCCTCCCAGTTGTGTTTTTAAATCATGGGTATCTTTGTCTCATAAATGCACAATAACTGGTGTGGTTGTTATGAGAGGAAGCTATCTGTCCTCCAGGTGGTATCCTTTTATTCCATTTAAAAATCCTCCTGAATGAATACACACTGGATGATCTGAAGGGAGGTGGCGGAAACCATAACCATGCATTCCAAGCCCTATACCAGGGGTAGGCAACCTTGGTTCTTTTATGATTCATGGACTTCAACTCTGGGTGTTGAAGTCCACGAATCATAAAAGAACCAAGATTGCCTACCCCTGCCTTATACCATCCTGACTTTTTTTTTTTTTGACACACATGAACCTCCTTGAATTTTATAAAGTAGTTGAATCTATATTGGGAGAGGAGGAGGGTGGGATATGGAAAAGGCGCTGGCCTAGAAGAGACTATGAGTTCTAGTCCTGCCTTAGTCATAAAAGCCAGCTAGCTGTGTGATTTTGGGGCAGTCGCTTTCTCTCAGCCAAACCCACCTCATAGGGTGGTTGTTGTGGAGAAAATCAGAAGAGGAAGGAGCATTATATATGTTCACCACTTTGAGTTATTTATGGAAAATAATAAAGGTGGGATAAAAGAAACAAATAAAAAGCATGAAAGCTAAGCCTGAAAATCAGAGCAAGACAAGAATGTCCTCAACAGGAAACTGGCTTGTTCGCGAACTCTGCAAAGTGGCAGTTTGCAAGTGGAAATAATTGCCTTTACTGATCTTTCCAAATGTCCACAGTTGAGCCAGAAATAAATTACCTCAGCTGCTGAACACAGGTGACAGCTTGAGATCAGACTGGTCTGGAAGAGGGGTCCCTACTAATGCAAACATTTTGTGCCAAACTTAGAAGGGCCTGCAAGGACTCTGCTTTATTTTCCTCACCATTTGTGATCGATCCAATTTAAAGCTGGACTGAAATCTTCCTGTCTCATCAATAATCCCCCCCCCCAAAAAAACCTTAGCTGGTGAAATGAAGGGCAATCTAGAGGTTTTAAGGAAGCAATGAAATTTGGATAAAGGGGAAAATGCAACTTTCACGTTAGTAGAACTCCTGTGGGTGGCTGGCAACCATTTTTATTTCTCATAAATCCTCTCGCAGTGACATTAATAGGGATATTTGGACCAAAAAATGGCTGCCAAAATGAAACTTATGAGCTGTAGCAGCCGTTTTGAGGTAGTTTGTTCCAGCAAGCTGGCCCACAGCTCAGATTCCATTTTACGTGATCTTCTTTTATTTGTTGATTAATTTTTCAGATAGTCCATTTAATCTTGCTCATGATTACTTGTTAGTCTGTTGATATTGTTTGCTTATTACATTTGTACAGTACTGATACATTTTGATTCCTGACAGCTTGCAACAGAATAAAATACAATCAAAAAATCTATAGTACAAAAAGCCCAAAAATAAATAAAATCCCCTGGATGTTTTTATTGTATTGTATTTTATGTTGTTGTAAGCCTCTGGGAACCAGAATATTTAAGCAGCATACAAATAATCTAAATATGTCATGGGTAATAGCCATACAGTATTGATGTACTTCAAAATATTGTTAAATATAAGATTTTTATTTATTTTTTTATTGATTACATGCCATCATGTTTTTGTTGACTCTTGGCAACCACATAGATAGATTTTCTGCATGATGATTTATCACTAATATTATAAGATTGTCATTAATGAAAACATCCCCACAGAATAAAATTACCACAATCTCCATAACAGCAGGCCCCAGAACACCTCAAAAAAGCCTAACAGTAACAGCACACACACACATAAGTGTACAAATCCTCTTATCAGCTTGTTTTACTTTACCTCTGTGTTTTAGAAATATACTGCATTTTTATGGCGATTCTTTCGTTCTCATTAATAGTGCCCTCTTTGGAGACCTCTGATTGCATGCATAGTTTGATCTAAATAAACCTGCCAGCATCTAAATTTCTGGGTCAAAATACTTTTGCCTCAGTCTTGACCTTTGTTTTAAAATATGCCAATATAGATGTCACATATGATATGTTTAGATTATTTGTTTATAAAAGTTCATATGTTACCTACCTACCACTGACAAATTAATGAACATGATAAAAATATAAGATTGATCTATCTGGTGGGAAGGGGGGTTTAGGGGTTGCAGGTGGAAGGCTTGTGGTTGGACCACAAAAGTTGGTGAACTTCCATTCTCTTCAGCTCTAATCAGCTTGGCTTTCAGTCACAAGAGGGGCTATAGGCACTGAATTGGCAGGACTACGGTTACCTCAGAGAGCCAGTTTGGTAGAGTGGGTAAGGCATCATGCTGGAATCTGGGAGACAATGTGTTCTAGTCCCACCTTATGAAGTCATCTGAGGAACCGGGTGATAGTCATTCTTTCTCAGTCCTAGGAAGAAGGCAACTGCAAACCCCTTCTGAAATCTTGCCAAAAAACCTGCAGGGACTTGTCCAGGCAATCACAGAAGTCAAGACTAATTCCACTGCACGCATTCAAAAAAGACTTATCTAACCCTTGGTCTACCCAGTTAATCAATCCCCAATATCTGAGGAGTCAAACACAAAAAGTCACCTTATCAGGGAGACAGGCAGCATATAAATTTAATAAATAAAAAAAAACTGGTGGAACCAGAGCATAGAGGAAGTCATAGAAAATGAAGAAGCTAAGGTGCTCTGAAACTTTAGAATTCAAACAGATAGGCAATTGCTATATAACATGCCAGACTTAAAAATTGTCAATAAGAAAGACAACAAAGTCTGGATTGTGGATCTGGCAGTACCTGAAGATAGCAGAAGAGAAGAGAAAGAATTGGAGAAAATCACAAAATGCAAAGACCTGCAAATAGAACGACCATGGAAAAAGAAAACAAAAGTAGTACCAATAGCCATAGAAGCCTCTCAAAACAACTAGAGCACCACTTGTCTATGTAGATTCTCAGTCATCCAGGTCATAGTTGTCTCACAGGTGTTTTTTTCTTCAAAAGGCAACTGAATGGTTCTGACTTCTTCAGAACTGAAGAAGCTTCTTGGATGAGAAGCGAAATGTCTTCTTCTTCCTCAAGGAAAAAACAGACCAGTTGCCTTTTGAAGAAAAAAGCACCTGAGAGCACCACTTGAACACCATCAGCATTGACAAATTCACCATCAGTCAATTGCAAAAGGCAGCTTCATTCAGAACAGCTTACATCCAGCGATGATATTTATATTACCTCAAAACATCAACATCTGCCCATCCGAGATCCTTGGGAAGGACTCGATAGGTATGTCTGACAGTGTGTGTGTAAGAGACAAAGATGATAAAGTATCCTTGCAGTAAAGCACAACTCCTGAAGACTGTTCAGATGTCATCCATCTAGTTTTCTTGACAACAGGATAGCAGTAAGTTTTTCACTACTTTCTTCAATTTGTTTCCTTTAATTTCTCACCTATTGACCTGGAATTTCCTGTCCAAGTATTAAATGGTGTTGATCCAGCTTAGATACTTGGAAATCAATCAGTAACAGCTTGGGGCTGTTATCTATCATCACTATCTGTCTGGCTGTGTTTCTACATTAAGAATGATCACTCCCTAAAGGAACTGCTGAAATGTATATATCCCCATGGCAAAACCAGGGGATAAACATGCTCACAAACTCTTCCCTCAAAGACAGGAATTCCGTAGCTGGCCCTCAATCATAGAAGAAGAGACCCTCAGTGCAACATTCATGACCAGGAGTCTCTACACAAGGACTGCATTTAGGGATGTCCACAGGGTGCAAAAAAAGATGGCACGATCAAAGTTCCACACTTTTAAAAAAAAATGTGCAATTTTTCCTCTTGTCTTTTTTGACCTCACCCTACAGACACTCCTGAATGCATAAAGTACAGCATTTCATCCAGCAACTCAGTGCCCTTCAGATGCATTGGATTTCATGCTGAATAGGTGGTTGTGGAACTCCAGCAGTTCTAGAAGTGACTAGGCTGGAGAAGGCTGTTTTAAGCTAAAAAGAAAGTGCCTTTCCTTTTGCTCAGAAATTTGACCTCCATCAGAAATATTCTGATTAATGAACTCCCACTAATAATTTCTGCAAGGCACTGCCAAAAGGCCAATATTGGAACTATGCATTTAGCAGGAAGGGGGCCAAGAAATGAAACAATGTGCCTTATAATTCAGAAGAAGGGAGCACATTTAGTCCTGCTCCGCTTTTCTCAGTCAAACAATTTTCCATTCTGATAATTATATCTCCTGTTTCCATTTCTTCCTCTCTGCAGCAGCAAGATGACCAGAGCAGACCTCACTATGCAAGGCATTGATTTCATATAATGGCCATATAAAATGTACTGAATTGCATTCAACCAAAGAATTAATACATTCCTGATATTTTATTTTAAGGCTGCTGACCCAGCAGTTGCCTCTTTCATGCATTGAGAGGAGTTTTCTTTGGGAGCTAACAGATCTTCTGAACCCATCCATGCACATCCACTTATTTCTCCACCACTTGCACTCCCCCCGTTGCAGAAACTTTCTATCCAAAGATAGGAGAAAGGAGAAAGAGCTACTATATTTCTTCTCATTGCATCTGTAGACAGGCAAACAGTAGGCCTGTTTAGGATTCTTTGCACAAGGAAGAAGGGGTCAACTTATTTTCCAAAGCACCAAGACAAGAAGACAATGGGTAGAAATTAATCAAGGAGAGAAGCAACCTGGAATTAAGGAGAAACTTCCTAACCAGTGAGGTTGCCTTCAGAAGTTGTAGGTGCTTCATCACTGGAGGTTTTTAAGAAAAGACTGGACAGCCACCTATCTGAAATGATATAGGGTCTCCTGCTTGAGCAAGACCTCCAAGGCCCCTTCCAGCTCTATTCTGATTGATGAACAGGACCCTTCTGGGCAAGGAGGGGCAGCAGAGCCTTTGCTAGAGTGGTATGAGGAATATTATCTGCATCAGTCAGATGAAGTTGCTCAACTTTACTTAGAGTTGGATATGGGCTGGATAGGACCGATGAAAGTGAGTGAAGCATGCCTAGATTCTGTTATCAGGGAAGAGTTTTAGATGGTAATTCCTAAGGAAGTGAATAGGATCATCGGGATGGGAACTCTGCCATCTGTGCATTGGACTATGCCTCCTCCTTCTTGGTTATGGCCACCAGGAGATGGCATGTGGTTTAGTTCAAGCTGTAGTAAATGACTCATTGGGTGAAGGTTGGTGCTACCTGCCCTGACTTGTGAAGGGCCAAAGGGATGATATATCCATCCTGGACTTCCTGGATCTCTTGGTGGAGTTTTAGACCATTGACCATGGCATCCTCCTGGACCAGCTTCAGGGGTTGGGAATAGGGGCATGTTTTATGATGGTTCTCCTCCCATTGTGGCAGATTCCAATCAGTGTTGGGATTAGGGGAAAGATCAAACCCTAAACCTCTGTAATGTGGGGTATTTCCAGGCTTAGATCTTTTGTCCACCTTCTTCAATATCTACATGGTATCCAATGGCACAGGAGATCATACTTATTTATCCATCTCCATCCCTGGCTAACCAAGCAATGCTATCCTGTTGTTGAGCCAATGCCTGGGGGCTTTAAAGGTTTGGAAGGGGAGGAACTGGCTTTGACTCAAACCTAGCAAGATGGAGCGGTTCTGAGTCTTTGGTCCTCCTGGGTCTGGTCCAATATCATCTCTGACTCTTGCCAGGGTTGCACTCTCCCAGACTGGACTGCTGTGCAATCTGGGAGTCTTCCTGGACTCATCACTCCTGCTCAAGGAGCAGGTGTCAGTCAAAGCTACAGGGGGCTTTTTTATAAGTGAGCCAATTACATCCATTCCTGGACCAGGAGGCCTTGCTCACAATCACTCATGTCCTGGTAACTTCCCAGTCGGATTACTACAATGCATTCCACATGGGGCTGACTTTGAAAACCATCTAGAAGTAAGAAGTCATCCAAAATGTAGCAACACTTTGGGTACCCCAGTTTGCCCTGTTACACCACTGCTGTCTGATCTGCACTAGTTTCCAAATTCTTTCTGGGTGCAATTCAAGGTGCAGGTTATCACCTTTAAAGCTCTGAATGGCACAGGGTTAGGTTATTTGCAGAACCATATCTTCCTGAGAGTGTCTGACATTCCTCCAGGCCAGATAGGATGGACGTTAACTTCCCTTAAATGTTTCCCTTGAGTGGGCTTGGCAGTAGCAGCCTCTGCCCCTTGGCACACACTTCCCTCTAAGATCAAACAGGCCCCTACCCCCCCCCCCAGCCTTCTAAAAGCCCTGGAGACCTGAATTTTCCCACAGGCTCTGAGTAGGGGTGGCTGAAGCACAGTAAACCTGTTTGCAAATGTAAGAGGATGTTTTGCATCTAGGAGTGATGGGAGATTTGGGGCGTTTTTTTATGGTTTTCACTGTTTTTCTCATTGTTTGTGAGCCACCCAGGATTATGGCACATAAAATGAGTAGCTGTACTATTTTTGAAAATAAATAAATAAATAAATAAATAAATAAATAAATAAATAAATAAATAAATAAATAAATAAATAAATAAATAAATAAATAAATAAATAAATAAATAAATAAATGTGCCTTGAGTTGCACAGAATAAAGGTAGGATATTAATCTAGTAAATAAATAAAATTTTAAAAATCACTTGCTACTTTTGCATTCCACACTCAGCTCATATCCTCCTCTTCATTCTCCTCCTATTCCTATTCCCCTTCTCCATTTGAAAAGAGAGAAAGTAATATGTAGCTGTGTTTATAATTTATATCTCCTCTTCTTCAACTATCCAGATATCAACTGGGAGACAAATTCTGCAGCAAGCGGGAGATCAAACAGATTCCTAACCAACCTAGCCGACAACTTTGTCATCCAAAAGGTGGAGGAGGGAACTAGACATAAAGCTATACTGGACTTAATTCTTACTAATAGAGAAGAAGTGATAGAGGAAGTTGAAGTTGCCGGAACCTTGGATGAAAGTGGCCACGTAATACTGGAATTTAATATAATGCAAACACTAGCAATAGTAAACAATCCAGCTAATGTCTTAAACTTCAAAAGAAGTAATTTTAAACTCAGAGAGAACCTAGGAAAGATTCCATGGATGAAAATCCTAAAGGGGAAAACAACCCAAGAAGCATGGGAAACCCTAAAAAATGTGATCATAAAAACCCAGACCAGCACAATACCACTGAAAAAGAAAAACAAGAAATTCAAGAAGAAACCGGCATGGCTGCACAAAGATCTCTCTGATAAATTGAAAGACAAAAAGGACAAATACAAAAAATTGAAAGAGGGGCACATAACTAAGGCCGATTATCAGCAGACAGCTAGAACATGAAAAGATGAAGTCAGGAAAGCAAAGGCTCAGAACGAACAAAGACTTGCAACAGAAATCAAGGATAATAAAAAAAGGTTTCTCCCAACATATTAACAACAAGAAAAAAAGTTAAGGAAACTATAGGTCCACTAAAGAGAGAGGATGGCAAGGAAATAACAGGCAACAGAGAGAAAGCAGAGCTGCTTAACTCATTCTGTGCATCAGTCTTCACACAAAAAGAAACTACAGCCCAACATTCCCAAAAAACCATTGCAAAAGACAAACTAGAAACAAAAATTAAAATAAACAGGAAAATGGTAAGAGAACACCTATCCAACCTTGATGAATATAAATCACCGGGACCCGACAGATTTCATCCCAGAGTTCTGAAGGAGCTGGCAGATGTTATCTCAGAACCACTGCACCATATCTTTCAAAAATCTTGGAGCACCAGGGAAATACCTGAGGATTGGAAAAGGGCTGATGTGGTTCCCATCTTCAAGAAAGGGGGAAAAACGGACCTAGGAAACTCAGAACAATCAGTTTAACATCAATACCTGGGAAGATCCTAGAAAAGATAATCAAAAAACAAATCTGCAAACAACTAGAACCAAACAAAGTTATAACTAGTGGCCAGCACGGGTTTGTTAAAAACAGATCATGCCAAACCAATCTTATTTCATTCTTTGATAAAATGACTAAACTAGTAGATCAGCAAAATGCTGTGGATGTAGTATACTTAGATTTCAGTAAGGCATTTGATAAAGTAGACCACAACCTACTCCTTGGTAAGCTAGAAAAAGGTGGAATAGACATCACCACCAGATGGATCTGTAGCTGGCTGGCAAACCATACTCAATGAGTAATCCTCAATGGCACTACATCCACATGGAGAGAAGTAAGCAGTGTGGTTCCGTCTTAGGCCCAGTACTCTTCAACATCTTCATAAATGACTTAGATGAGGGAACTGAAGGGGAACTCATCAAATTTGCAGATGACACTAAACTGGCAGGAGTATCCACCACCCCAGAAGACAAACTCAGGATCCAAAAAGATATTGACAAACTTGAACAATGGGTCCTATCCAACAAATGAGTTTCAATGTGGAGAAAAGCACAGTTTTACATTTAGGCAGGAAAAATCAAAGGTACAAGTACAGATTGGGTGAGACCTGACTTAAAAACAGTAACTGTGAGAGGGACCTTGGAGTCCTAGTGGACGATCACTTGACTATGAGCCCACAGTGTGCAGCAGCAGCCAAAAAAGCTAATACAATCCTGGGTTGCATAAACAGAGGCATAGAATCAAGATCATGCAAAGTATTAGTACCGCTTTATAAAACCCTAGAGAGACCACACCAGGAATATTGCAGCCAATTTTGGTCACCGTATCACAAAAAAAGATGTTGGAAAAAGTTCAGAGAAGAGCAACTAAGATGATCAAAGGCCTGGAGACTAAAACACATAAAGAATGGCTGCAGGACTTGGGTTTGGCTAGTCTAAAAAAAAGAAATGATGACATGATTGAGGGGCTGCCACAAAGAAGAGAGAGTTAAATTATTCACCAAAGCACCAAAGGGCAGGACAAGAAACAATGGTTGGAAACTGATCAAAGAGAGAAGCAATCTGGAATTAAGGAGAAACTTCATAACAGTGAGGACAATTAGCCAGTGGAACAGCTTGCCTCCAGAAATCATGGGCGCTCCACCACTGGAGATTTTTAAGAAGAGACTAGTCACCTGTCTGAGATAGTATAGGTTATCCTGCTTGAGCAGGGGACTAGAAGACCTCAAAGGTCCCTTCCAGCTCTATTCTATTCTATTCTATTCTATTCTATTCTATTCTATTCTATTCTATTCTATTCTATTCTATTCTATTCTATTCTTCTAAGAATGGGTATCATCTTCCTTTCAATGGTGTCTTCCATTCAGGTTTAATAGCTCATTTGCTTCTATGTTTTTATGGCATCTCCATCAGTTTTATTCCAGAATTCCCACCTCCCTTTGGGTCTTATCTAAACTTGAGATCACTGAAAACCAGACTTTTTTCTGCTGGGGCTGATCGCTCATAAAGCAAATTATACAATGCAGACTTTCAAAAGAGCTTTGAGGGCATATGGTGCAAAGCCAAAAATTACCAGCAGGTGGAGATGTTCACTTAGGGGCCTGACGGAGGAGAAACGTCCCTGGAGTCACCGTAGAGTCTGGTTTCCAGAAGTGCCAAAGGCCCCTCCCCACTCCAAACAGGCCACTTGTGGTAATTAAGATCCTGTGTCATTGCATGCCTCCTGCCTTGGCTCAAGTCCAACTGGAGTAATTATGCCATCCTGCCCTCTATGCATTCCCTGCAGCTGCTATTTTTATTTATGAGTTTATATTTAGTCTGGTAATGAGTCTAACATACGGCACGTAATAGGGAAGACATGGAAACAAGCAAAAAGATGGAAAACAAGAAGCGGGAAAGCATGAGTCCGCTTGGCTTGATTTGTCCCTCCTGAGGCTGTTTTGTCTGCAAGAAAAGGAGCCCGGATAAGAATACACTTTAGCAGTTTCAAGCAATTAAAGGAAAATTGCCCATCGCCTAGTGTGGGGGTGGGTGGGTGAGAAACCTTTAATTCCTGCAGATTGCTCACAATGGAAATGCATCTCTCTCTCTCACTCACTCACTTTTCCCCCATTAGGACAGGGTCATTAGCAACCAAGCTGGTGGCCATGTGCCTATTGTCTTTCTGAGCCTTTCCTTGCCAAGGACAAGGGAATTGGCCAAATAGACTCTGCATCTGATCACTGTGCTCCATTGCAATCAATAGTAGGAAGGTGGCTGCAAATGTGTTCTCCAAGCTGCCTCCCTGACTAATTCCAGAAGTTGTTTCATGGATGAACAAGAACCTTCTTCTACCTTGTAGTTCAGAATTCTCGTCTCTCCCCAGGCTCTAGTCCTGACTGGCCCTTTTTAGTTCTGATACTTGCTCCATCCATCTTTGTCTCCCAAGCACAAAGCTGATGAAGAGAAATTTCAACAAGCTGGGAAAGGAGGCTGCTTTTTCTCTCCACTTGATCTGCCCAGTTGATGTAATGGCCATACCAACTGCTTAAAGGAAACTCCAGGGGATTTCAGACACACCTGAAGAAAAGGGGTAGGTCTTCAATCACATTGCTGCACTCATTATCTGCACAACCTTGCTAGAATCCCAAATATGCTTTTTCACGCGGCAACTGGACTTTTGTTGTTTTCTTTGAAGATGTTTCACTTCTCATCCAAGAAGCTTCTTTAGCTCTGGCTGGATGGTGGGGAATGGAAGGATTTATACCTGCAGACAGCTGATCATTTGCATTCTTTTAGTGAGTTGTTGATGCCACCTGGAGGTTTATCTGTGTCATTGGGGTCACCTGAGTAGTGCAAATGGATGTGGAGCCTTCTTGGAACGGCTGAAAGAACGGTGTTGTAGATTGGAAATAGATGATGTCGTATCCTTCCCCCTCTGTTGAAAGAGGGCTGTTCAATTTTGACAAAAATGGCCTCTTTGACCCCTCTTTCAAACCAGCGGTACTCTCTGTCCAAAATGTGGACTTTTCTATCTTCGAAAGAGTGGCCTTTGTCTTTTAAATGCAGATGGACTGCTGAATCTTGTCCTGATGGGTTTGTTCTCCTATGTTGTACCATGCATTTATGAAGTGTTGTTTTGTTTCCCCAATGTACAGATCTGCACATGGCTCACTGCATTGTACTGCCTATATGTTGCTCAGGTTCTAAGCTTCCAACTTTGTAGGACTACGTTTTGGATTTTTCCAACTTTTAAGTAAAACAATCAACAACAAATTAAAATTAGATATCAGTCTGGTAAATACCAAGGAAGGCATCCTTAACAGAACACAACAGAATTTAAAAGAATAACAGAGTTGGAAGGAACCTTGGAGATCTTCTATTCAACCCCCTGCTCAGGCAGGAAACCTTATACCATTTCAGACAAATGGTTGTCCAATCTCTTCTTAAAAACATCCAGTGTTGGAGCATTCACAACTTCTGGAAGCAAGTGGTTCCACTGATTAATTGTTCTGTCAGGAAATTTCTCCTTAGTTCTAGGTTGCTTCTCTCCTTGATTAGTTTCCATCCGTTGCTTCTTGTCCTGCCTTCAGGTGCCTTGGAGAATAGCTTGACTCCCTCTTCTTTGTGGCAGCCCCTGAGATATTGGAACACTGCTATCATGTCACCCCTAGTCCTTCTTTTCATTAAACTAGACATACCCAATTCCAGCAACTGTTCTTTATATGTTTTAGCCTCCAGTCCCCATATCATATTTGTTACTCTTCTCTGCACTCTTTCTAGAGACTCTCGACATCTCAACATCTTGGACGTACTGAAACCCGTGGCAACATGTTATAAGTTCAGGTTCTAGATAACTATTTCCATTGATTTTGTTGGCCATTGTTCTAAACTATGTCACAATACCTTAACATTATATCAGAAGCTTGCTGGCAACTACATGATATTTTCAACATTATCATACCATTTTTCCACTTTATTGCAAGAGCAGATAAATGAGATATTGTGTCGAGTTGCTCCCAGACAATTCTCTTAACACTAACACCAGGTTCCACATTTTAGCTCCTTTAATAAAGTTTTTAAAGCTTCCTTTAACAAAAGAAACCTAATCAGGATTATCATCTTGCAAAGCCAATACCAGCCTCTAAGCACCATGCTTATACAGTATATAGTCACATGGCCCCATAAACGTTCTGGTGGGCTGGTAGAGAATGTTCTGGGACTACGTTCACCTTTTGATGAATGGGAGGAAGGAGGAGATTGTGTCTAACTGGGCTCACCTTGGCTGCCATTTGATTGATAGGCATCCCTCACAGGGCACCTAGTGTGCAGAGGTGCCCATCACATGGTCTTCCAAATGGCCCAAAAGGTTTTTCTACCCTGCTACATTTGTGACCAGCAGCATCTTTCAAAAAGTCTGTTTTAGGGTGCCTTGCAGGAGTGTAATGGCAAGCTGATTTACATGGCTTAACCCTCATAGAAAAAAACATCCTCATAGCTGGGAGAAATGGAATGTGCCCACTTACTGTAGCTCCCTGGCCACCAGCTAAAAAAATGGATTGCTTGTCTGGAGTTTTTAAAAATAACTAAATCACCTTAAATCTCCATAAAAGAGCTTTAAGTCATAATTTGTCGCTAAGCAGCCTTGATTAGGCTTAATGCTGAAAAGTTGGAGATTTGCAGCTGGCAAGAAGATTGTAGATGTGATCCTGGTGGAAAGCCGGATTCATAAAATGCTGATAGGACCAAATTCAGCACAAGTTCCTGATTCTTATCTTCTAAAATGTCTACTCTTTTCTCAGTTCAGTCAATCTCCATCATTTTTCAACCAACAAAGGTCTTCTACTGTCTTAAATGCCTTTTGTTAAACTGAATCACTTCTATCCAAGTTCTAAATTGTACCTCTTTTCCCTTTTCCTTCAGATCTATTTGATATCTAGATTCATGTCCTCTTTAACTAACGTTTTGTTGGACTCAGTTCTGAAATTTCCCTCCTGCCCTCTTCATTCCATGAACATAAGATGGAGCAAGCAGGGACCTTGTATTACAGACATGTCAAACACAAGGCCCGGGGGCCGGATGTGGCCCGCGAAGTGGTTTCATGTGGCCCGCGAAGTCATCCTGGAAACAGTGAGGGAACGGCCCCCTCTGCCTTGGCCCTGGCCCAGGCCAGCTGGGAGCCAATGTACAATTTTGTGGTGGCCATCTATGCTGAAACGCATTCAGTCTTAGCTCCATAAGCCCCCCCCCCGCATGGCCTGAGAGGAACAGTGAGGCTCCTCCAGTGGACCATGCCTTGGCACTTGCCCCAGTCCCACCCCCTTCTGCCAGAGACCCTCAGATCTATCCCACTCCTGCCCACATCCCCACAGGCACTCTTGACGCGAACGATGTAGAGCTGGCCACGCCCACCCAGTAGGCCGCACCCACCCGGCCCCCTGAGGGCAACCGCAATGCTGATGTGGCCCTCAATGAAATTGAGTTTGACATCCCTGTTGTATTATGTTACAAAGGATCGTGACATGTATAAATTCCCCCGGTAGTATCATCTCCTTGCTCTCAGATTCCTGGAATTCCTAAGAATTATAGTACCCTGGCAGAACATACAGGTAGCCCTTGTTTAATGACTGCTTTATTTAACAACTGTTTGCAGTTACAACAGTGATGAAAAAGTAACTTTATGACCAATCGTCACATTTATGACCTTTATGATCTTCACAGATTTGTAAAGTAAAAGAAAACTAAAGTAAGGTAATACACAGAGTTTCATTTAGTGACTGTTTCATTTAACGACCCATTGCCAGTCCCAACTGTCATTAAACAAAGACTCAGAAGGTCTCACATTAGATTCTCAGCATCTCCAGTGAGGCTAGGAAGGAAAGCCACTGCCAGTCTTTGTAGACAATATATTAGATTAAGCTGGACCAAAGGTCCATCTTGATACATTCACACAACACTGTATTTGTGCAATGCATTAAACAATAAACAAACCAGGCTGTCTGGGTTCACACAACATATTAAAACCACAAAAAAAACCAATTAAGGTGAACACTACAAATTTTTATCATGTTGCAATTATCACACAACATAATATGCTTACCACAGTCAAGACAAGATATCTTAGAAGAAAAGATATCTTAGATATCTTAGAAAGATATCTAAGATTTGTACTGTTCACCTTGTTTAATTTTTGTGGCTTTTGTATGTTGTGTGAACTCAGATTGTATACAGTAGACAACTATGGTCCTATGTTGTTCTAGAGTAGGGGTGGGGAACTATCACTTTATGACTTCTGGACTTCAACTCCCAGAATTCCTGAGCCAGCAATGCTGGCTCAGGAATTCTGGGAGTTGAAGTCCACAAGTCCACTTCTGTTCTAGAGGATAAACTTGGGGACTTTTCTGCAGGCAATCCAAATATCTACAACAGTGTTTCTCAACCTTGACAATTTTAAGGCATGTGGACTTCAACTCCCAGAATTCCACAGCCAGCTTTGCTGGCTGTGGATTTCTGGGAGTTGAAGTCCACATGCCTTAAAATTGTCAAGGTTGAGAAACACTGATCTACAATGAGAATAAGTGAGGTCAAAGATATCTGAGTCCAAAGCAGAAGTGTAAATTGAGAAAACATCTCAGACTTGATCCTTCCTAATTCTTTTATAGACAAAGGCAGTGAAGGGATGCACTTTCAGACTTGCAAAAATTCTGTTACTTTAACCAATAGCAATAGCACTTAGACTTATATACCACTTCATAGTGTTGCACAGCCCTCTCTAAGTGGTTTACAGAATCAGCATATTGCCCCCAACAATCTGGGTCCTCATTTTACCAACCTCAGAAGGATGGAAGGCTGAGTCAACCTTGAGCCAGTGAGGATNCCTCTCCGAGGGGGCCAGAGTTTCGCCCCCTATAGTCAGCGATGGAGTCAGCTGACTATGCCGAGGCGCCGGCAACCACAGCCACTCGGTCTTGGAAGGGTTGAGCCTGAGTCTGTTCCTCCCCATCCAGACCCGTACGGCCTCCAGGCAACGGGTCATCACGTCAAGGGCATCGTTGGGGTGGCCTGGGGTGGAAATGATCTTCACAGATTTGTAAAGTAAAAGAAAACTAAAGTAAGGTAATACACAGAGTTTCATTTAGTGACTGTTTCATTTAACGACCCATTGCCAGTCCCAACTGTCATTAAACAAAGACTCAGAAGGTCTCACATTAGATTCTCAGCATCTCCAGTGAGGCTGGGAAGGAAAGCCACTGCCAGTCTTTGTAGACAATATATTAGATTAAGCTGGACCAAAGGTCCATCTTGCTACATTCACACAACACTGTATTTGTGCAATGCATTGAACAATAAACAAACCAGGCTGTCTGGGTTCACACAACATATTAAAACCACAAAAAACCAATTAAAGTGAACACTACAAATTTTATCATGTTGCAATTATCACACAACATAATATGCTTACCACAGTCAAGAAAAGATATCTTAGAAGAAAAGATTTGTACTGTTCACCTTGTTTATATCTAAGATTTGTACTGTTCACCTTGTTTATTTTTTGTGGCTTTTGTATGTTGTGTGAACTCAGACTGTATACAGTAGACAACTATGGTCCTATGTTGTTCTAGAGCAGGGATGGGGAACTATGACTTTATGACTTCTGGACTTCAACTCCCAGAATTCCTGAGCCAGCAATGCTGGCTCAGGAATTCTGGGAGTTGAAGTCCACAAGTCCACTTCTGTTCTAGAGGATAAACTTGGGGACTTTTCTGCAGGCAATCCAAATATCTACAATGAGAATAAGTGAGGTCAAAGATATCTGAGTCCAAAGCAGGAGTGTAAATTGAGAAAACATCTCAGACTTGATCCTTCCTAATTCTTTTATAGAGAAAGGCAGTGAACGGATGCACTTTCAGACTTGCAAAAATTCTGTTACTTTAACCAATAGCAATAGCACTTAGACTTATATACCACTTCATAGTGTTGCACAGCCCTCTCTAAGTGGTTTACAGAATCAGCATATTGCCCCCAACAATCTGGGTCCTCATTTTACCAACCTCAGAAGGATGGAAGGCTGAGTCAACCTTGAGCCAGTGAGGAT
>NW_015386698.1:427763-432501 GCF_001527695.2 Protobothrops mucrosquamatus
GGATGCACTTTCAGACTTGCAAAAATTCTGTTACTTTAACCAATAGCAATAGCACTTAGACTTATATACCACTTCATAGTGTTGCACAGCCCTCTCTAAGTGGTTTACAGAATCAGCATATTGCCCCCAACAATCTGGGTCCTCATTTTACCAACCTCAGAAGGATGGAAGGCTGAGTCAACCTTGAGCCAGTGAGGATCAAACTGCTGGCAGTGAGCAGAGTTAGCCTGCAGTACTGCATTCTAACCACTGTGCCACCACGGCTTTTATAATAATAGTAGTTTTAGTATTCATAACTGATTTCCAAGTCTGGTTTAACTTGAACAGCTGATAATACCCCAATATGTATCAGCAGCCTTCCAACTTTAGTACAGCTTTACTTACTGTTTTTCTGTTGATATCATTCTTTTATTCTGACATCTATGATGGAGGTTTGACTGCGAGTGACAGACCCACAGTCACCAAGGGATTTTCCATAGCTGAAATCTTTCTAATCCAAGTCCAATATTTTAAGTACCATATTAATCTGTCTTCTTTCTGGTTTATAAATCCACCTTACTTACTACAAATTATCTGATGGATGAGGAGAATGACACTGACTGAAAAATTCAGAACAGCAAAAAGAATTTACAGTATTATTATAAAACATGATGATGACCACTGATTTGGAAAGTTTTCAAAGACAAATGGAGAATATGTCTATTAAGAGATATTTGTCTTGTATTACATCTAGATTAGGGCTAATATGCTTTGAAATGCTAGCTGCCAGAAAACAATGGTCAAAATGCACATTCATCTGGACATTTTTGAAAAGCCTTTATATGGGCAATTTGCATTAAAGTAAAGGTTCTAGGGAAAATTGAGCCTTAAAAGCTTTGTAGATTTTATACTAAAAATTATGTACTTTTAAGAACATTCTATAGAAAAGCTTTGTATGCTGGGAAAGCAGTTAAGGATTTTGTTGTATTCTTTTCACAGGTCTTTGAAAGAAAATCGATTTCATTTAAAAAAAAAAAACTACCTGCCAGATTTTTGCCACAATAATGCAAACAATAAAATAGTTAAGGTCTAAAGTGAACCATACAGGGGACCCTGCATAGCAGAATGATGCTAAATTTGAGGAGATGCAGGTACAGGTTTATCCTGAGCCATGGACCTCACTAGATGTCAGACCCAAAGGATCATAACCATCTGTAAGATTGCAGCATAGAAGATTTATTCAAACCTATGCACAAGAGTTAACAAAGGTTCACCACTAGATTGGTACCAGACAAGGGTCAACAGAATTTAGGAGCCACTTGTGGGAATGCAACAACTCTAAACTGATGACACTCTTAACTCCACCCCCAGCTCTGTCTGTTCTTTTTCTACACTAGATGACTTTGGGCCAGTCCTCCTCTCTTAGTTAATCTTATCAAAGAATTGTTGTGGGAATGGACACTCCTTTCACCTCCTGAATCTAAGAAATAAATTCCTAATAGATATGTTCTTCACCCAACCTAGCCCTCCAAAAGACTTTTAGAGGTTTTCAAGAACCAGTTTGCTAATTAGATCTGCATCGCTTTTTCCTTCCATGCTTCTTTTAGGATTTTAAATTCACCAGGAATATTAACTATATGTCAAATTGTAGTGGAGGTGCACCTGTCCCAGGCCATTTTGATTCAGGAAAAAAAGTTCCATTTCCTTTTATCCAGTCCAAAGGGGGGCAACCTGCAGCCTCAAGTCCACATATTTCCCTCCAGCAACTTTTTGCAAGTTGCTTCCATCCATCACAATCAAAAACTATTCATATAATTTCCTGACACTTTGAGATAGGAAAAGAAATTAAAATTGCATTGTAAAACCTAAACCAGATAGAACCCAAATGGAAGGAAAAAACAACACCCCTGAAACATATGTGCTTTGCATTGTTTATGATATTGCTCCATCCATGTCATGGCACTCAGCTTCCAAAAAATGGGTGAAGCCTACCCTTGGATACAAAAATGTTCCATGTCTTTAGAGAACACTTTCAAGAAAGTGGTCCAAATGACAAGTTTAGACATTTTGTGATTTTGGTATCATCAAAAGAAGGTGGCAAAGATAGTGAATCTAGATGTCAAGTTCTACAATAACAATTGAAACAGGTAGATCTTTGTATTTTTAAGCAAAGATAGTAAAGAGGGGTTATGTTAATGATAATTTGTTAATCTTCTTGTAGAGCTTGTCAAATAAATGTCTTCTCTGCAAACTCTACTGAGTAAGAACCAAACCAGCAAGGGCAAATGACAAGGGATTCTGTTTCATAATGAAATAAGAAGCAGAAATCATTTTCATTAGCATTTCTGAAGCAGTTGTTACCTAACTTTACATTATAGCTATGAAGCCCCTGCATTGATAGCTAGTGTGATGCCATGAACAGAGTGTTTGAGATCTGAGAAGACCCAAGTTTGAGTCTTTAAATGTGAATGATTTGTCCAGTTATTATTTCTCAGGCTAATCTACCTCTTAAGATAGATGTTAGGATAAATTGGAAGGAATGTGGATATTGCCTAGAACTCCAAGAAGAAGGATGCGAATACAAATCATCATCATCCACTCCAACAATGACATTGTATCATAAGGGTTGAGCGCATTAGAGAAACATATATCCAAGGGACTGGGAGATAATTGAAGAAAGAAAAAGAGATGAACACAGAACCAAACAGAATTCAGAATAACAGAGTTGGAAGTGATTTTGGAGGTCTTCCAGTCCAGTCCCTACTCAAGCAGAAGACTCTATATCATTTTGGACAAATGGCTGTCAAACTCTTCTTAAAAATCTCCAATGCTGGAGCACACACAATTTCTGGAGGCAAGAAGTTCCACTGATTGTTCTCTGGATGGGAAATTTCTCGTTAATTCTAGGTTGGATCTCTCTTTGATAAGCTTCCATCTGTTACTTCTTGTCCTGCCCTCAGGTGCTTTGGAGAATAAGTCTACTCTTTCTTCTCTTATGATAGCCTCTCAAATATTGAAATACTGCTACTATGTCACCCCTGGTCCTTCTAACTAGTGTTCTTATAGTCCCTGGGCTTTGTACTACCATACAGGATAATTATCTGCCTTGTTTTGAACTTCCTTGCCGATGGCATTTGTATAAGTTAAATACAATTATGAAATTTTGAGAAAAGTTCCTGTGGGTAGTCAACTGTGGTTGCTAAGCTGATCATTAACCGCTGAAAGTCAGTGTCACCATTTTCTGTGTGGCTGTCACACCAGCTGAAGAAAGAGGCAGTAAAATCTCAGAAAGGTCAGGAGTTGCATGAGTAAGAGTGGAGGAGTAATGTCAGATGTAACTGCCTGGAGAAATGTCTGACCAAATTGATTGCTTGATGATTTTCCTAATGAGCAGCATTATCTTTTGTCGGTCTCTCTATGTGCAGTCAATTGGCTCTAAGTAAGAATCCCCCAGCAGGGACTGGAAAGAACAGATGCTCCTACACTTACCTTCTCTTAATCGCAGCTCTTGTGCAATTTCATAGAGGAAGATGGGCAATCCTCAGCAGCACAAAAGTTTGCTTCACAGGGGAGCATCAATCTGAAGGATCGTGAATCAGGTGATCATTGAATCATTGAAGATGAAGGAGGGAAGGGACCTTCAAGAGCATCTAATCTAATTCCCTACAGAATAAATCCACAGGAATTAAGTATTGCAACATCCTTAATGGAGGGCCATTCAGCTTCCAACAGAAAAGAATCCATCACCTGCTGATCTATTGTTGGTGGGACTTTATCTGAGATCTTTTCAGAATAACAGATTTGGAAGGGACCTTGAAGGTCATCTAATCCAACCCCTTACTCAGGCAGGAGACCCTATACCTTTTCTGACCAGTGGATGTCCAGTCTCTTCTTGAAAGCTTCCAATGATGAAGCACCCACAACTTCTGAAGGCAAGCTCTTTCACTGGATGATTGTACTCACTGTCAGACAATTTCTCCTTAGTTCTAGGTTGAATCTCTCTTTGATCAGTTTCCATCCATTGTTACTTGCCTGGCCTTTAGTGCTTTGGAAAATAGGTTGACCCCTCCTCTTTGTGACAGTCCCTCAAATATTAGAACACTGCTATCATGTCACCCCTGGTCCTTCTCTTCACTAGGCTAGCTGAAAAGCTCAAAGCAATAAAACTATAAAAACTATAAAAACATATAAAAACTAAAATCCCTGTGCCTCAATCAACCTCCCAAGCTGCCCTAACAACTCTCCACAGGCTCCATCACTTTAGCACAGTGCCTGAGTAAAGAGCCAGGTTTTAATAGTCTTCCAGAAAGCTAAGAGGATGGAGTCTTGTTGGATTTCTGGGGTGAGTGTATCCCATAAGGTAGGAACCGACACAGAAAAGGCACACTTGCCAAGTCCCAATAGAAGACCATATTTCAGGGAAGGGTCTTGGAGCATGCTCATTATATCCAATCTAGTGGGACAGGCAGATAACCTCAGGACAAGATGGTCCTGCAAGTAACCTGGCCCTATGCCATGTAGGGTTTTAAAGGAGATAACCAGCACCTTGAACAAATTGCTAAAACTAAAGAACTTTGAAGTATTTGTGAAAAACACACATTTATTACTGCATAAATTTTTCGATCACATTACCACATTGAGGGGGGGGAAAGTAACTTATACATATAAGTCTTGGAAAGGAGAGTTGGAAAAGGAGAGATTGTACATATATACAGTACTATATGATTAAAGCCCACTCTTTTTTGTATATATTGCAACA
>NW_015386698.1:432767-433880 GCF_001527695.2 Protobothrops mucrosquamatus
AAAACTAAAGAACTTTGAAGTATTTGTGAAAAACACACATTTATTACTGCATAAATTTTTCGATCACATTACCACATTGAGGGGGGGGAAAGTAACTTATACATATAAGTCTTGGAAAGGAGAGTTGGAAAAGGAGAGATTGTACATATATACAGTACTATATGATTAAAGCCCACTCTTTTTTGTATATATTGCAACATACGTATGAAAAGGATGGGGCTTTGGCCAATTCAATTGTTCATCTCCCCATTCTGGCTTCTGCTCTCCAGCCAACTATTAATCTCACGGGGGATGTTTCTGTGGTATGCCTGCCTTTTTTTCCTGAGTCAGGTAGGGCAAGTATGTTTACTCATTGATTTTATTGATTTCCCCCCCCCCAAACTTAAAAATATTATTAGTAACTTTATAAACTGTCCCACATCACAGAATGGATTTGTTTGGCTAGGGATCTTGGCTAACAATCAGTAAAATTCACTTAATGATGGCAACAGGGATTGCCGGGATTGCAGCCACTAAGCGATGTGGTTACACAAAGTCTCACTTTACGGCCATATAAATAAGCAATCAAAAGTTCAATCCCCTCCCTAGGATCACTCTAATGACAAGGTTAGAACCAACAGGTAGAATCCTCCCTTAGATTAAGAAAAACTTCTTAAAACAATAGGAGGGTGTGGGGTTGACCAGAGAACAACCTGTCTTATCCTTGGGTTGTATTTCTCTAATTCTTTACACCATTAAACATTAGAAATCTTGATGGTGTTTGTCATGATGCATGCAATCCCTCCAGGCAGATTTTATTTTAAAAACCACATTTCAAATGAAATCTTTCAAATCTTACAGAGGAGATGGGCAACATAGAAAATTAATAAATAAATAAAATGTTCAGAGAGAGAAGGAATGGAAGTATTGATGTGAATTGAAAGCTGACGTGAAGTATGCAGAATTGGAATTGCTCTTATAACCCCCCACCATCACCCATATACAAACACAAAATCTTAATGTACCAATTATTTGAGGAAATCAGACTAAATAATTCATGATTCCAAACCCTGCAGAGAAATTTGAATTTCTTCATTGCCTTTTTTGAAAATCCTCTGCATTATATCCCCATGT
>NW_015386698.1:433906-442373 GCF_001527695.2 Protobothrops mucrosquamatus
TTCCTGACAGAGGGAAAGAAAGTCAGAGGGGAATACACGCAAGTGTTTTATATAAGATGATATGGGTGCCAGCAGCACTAATAGTTATTACCAGGGAATTAAACCAGCATTATTCTAAGTGCTGATCCAGAACAATTGAGTGGAATATTAATTAAAATAAAATGTAATTAAGTGAATGCCATTAATATCCCAATTCCCCGAGTAGTTAATAATTTCCCTCTTGTGTCATATTAAAAATTACAATTCTGTGGCATATTTTAAAAGGTTGTAAAGACTGCATCACAGCATTTCAGAAAGTTGAAAAGTGAGTGATGAAAATATGGCTGTCACCCTTAAAATCTATCCACCAAATCTCCAAGTTATTGGACTGCCTTTGGTCCTGGCAATCTTGCTTGAAAGAGTTAATGGAAGACTTTGTCTTTCAGAAAATATATTAGAATTCTGCCTGATGAAACTAAAATTGTAAATTTTAGCAGTGCTATGGGCGGACGCGTTTTTCTTTCTTTCTTTCTTTCCTCTCTTCCACCCCAGCTCTAAACCTCTCAAATTTGATTAGAAACATTAATTTGGAACTCATGCAATAGGTTATAGCAATTTTCAGTTTTGCACTTCAAAACAGCTCCCAGTGAGACTATTCAATGCCTCTCTATTAATTTGAGAGCACTAGAGAAACTTGCAGAAAAGCTTGAGACAATGGAAAAGAATGAGAAACTTACATGCGACACTCTTAAAACTAACAGATTTCTTGTGGGGAGGGAAAACTCTAATGGAGAAACCCCACTTTGAGAAATGGGCTCCCAGTAGAGAAATTCTACTTATTGTGGTAAGGAGAAATAAAACTGTGTTTTACTTCCTTTCCTTTCTGGTCGTAATTTTTAAAAAGTTATGATAGAACACAGACTTCTTGCTATTGCCATCAACAGGAGTCAAAATCGAAATGCCAATTTCAGAACTTGGAAACTAATCAAGAGAGAAGCAACCTAGAACTAAGGAGAAACTTCCTGACAGTTAGAACAATTAACCAGTGGAACAACCTGCCTCCAGAAGCGGTGAATGCTCCAACACTGGAAGTTTTTAAGAAGAGACTGGACAGCCATTTGTCCGAAATGTTATAGGGTTTCCCGCCTGAGCAGGGGGTTGGATTAGATGACCTCCAAGGTCCCTTCCAACTTTATTTATTTATTATTATTATTATTATTATTATTATTATTATTATTATTATTATTATTATTATTATTATTATTATTATTATTATTATTATTATTATTATTAACTGATGAATATGGGGTTGTACTGTTGTTGTGAACTGCCCAAATTGTGTTTTAAGATGGTCAGCCCTACAAATCTAGTAAATAAATAAATAAACTCATGAGGTTCATGTCCAAAAACTAAAAAAGTCACTTTTTAACTTCAGTGATGTCAGAGCTCTGATGTGACAGAGGCAAGAGAGGTTCTGCTGCAGTTTGGAAAAAGATCTCCAAGATCATTGATCTTCTTCTGAAATTGCACTTCTCTCTTGATCCATAAAGAGGATGAATGGATATCTTTGCAGCCCCTTGGAAATCTCTCAAGGACCATAAGAGAGCAATCTTGGCCTTTAAATCTCTCATATATGTAGGGAGTCTAGATGTTCGTTTCTCTAGAGATTTATGTTCTACTGTTCAATAGGACTTCCTGCTCCATAACAATTTAATCTCTCTAGATTGCTCTTCTTTGGTATTGGAAGGGAAGAGAAATGGGAAAGCCAGATTGGTGTTGCACAAAGGTACCATGCTAGAAACTAGGAGACCATGAGTTATAATCCCCCTCTGGCACAAAGCCAGCTGTGTGACCTTGGGCAGTCACTCCCTCTCAACCCTAAGAAAAAGGCAGCAGCAACACTTTTCCAAAATCTTCCCAAGAAAACGTCCCAAGAAAACAAGAGCTGATCCAAGCAGTCACCTGGAGAAGGCTAATTCGAAGGGAGGGCAAGGGCAAAGGAAAAGGAAAGGAAAGGAAAGGAAAGGAAAGGAAAGGAAAGGAAAGGAAAGGAAAGGAAAGGAAAGGAAAGGAAGTATCAGGCTTTCAAGATTTTATTATTTGTTGTTATCAATAAAGTATAGTTTCACTCATTTTTGTGGAATCTGTTTCCTGACCTGGTTCTCAAAGCAGAAATATACAATATTACCCTCAAGTTACCAGAAAGACAGTTCTCACCCATTTTTTTCCTGCTAGTATCAAAAGTAGCGTTTTCTCACTTGCGGAGGCACAAACATCACTGCACAATTCTCCTGCTGTTCATTTCATTTTAGACAGACACTTCCAATCCAATTGGCTACTGAGCATTGTGAAAGGAACGCCCCTCCCTTTTTTTCTGAGTTCACCCATGGAGCAGTGAAAAGCTAGCTTTAAAAAAAAAAGTTAGCTGTCAGAACAGTGAATTCACGTAGGGGTTGTTTTTTTTTTTAATTGATATTAAGAGTTCTGCCACTTCTTCCTTCTGATCTCGGTAGTAGGAAAAGTGGGTAAAATGTAGTGTTTTCTTTCTATTTATTTTTCTTTTTTGACAGGTCTACTGTTGAGTACAGCAGATGGGAAGGTGTCAGATCTGACAGGAAGTCAGTGGAAAAAAGAGGGTCATACAAGAGTCTCCAGTGGAAGCTGCATTTCCTCCAAGACTTTTCCAGAAAAGAAAGCAATGGATACTTGCTTTATCAGCACAAATAGGTGAGTTAAAGAGGCAAGGGGATCCAGTAATCAGAGGTAGTGTTAACCATGATCAGGAGAGAATATTGGGCCATCACCACAGCTCAGCAGAGAAAGATGCTGAAATCTGCAGGAAAAAAGGCTTAAATCATCCTCATTTTGTTTTATTAAACAGAGTCAAATTTTATTAAATAGAAATAAAGTTCGTTCTTCAGAAGAAATTAAGACAACTGTCATAGACCTGAATTACAACATCTTTGCTCTTTGTACGTTTTTTTCTTCATTATGCAATGCTTTTAAAACATTTACCCAGGTTCTATAATCTTTATATAAAGCAAATTTTCTATAAATACCTATATCAATAAAAAGCAATCAAAACAGTTTATAGCAGCATATGATTCCACCATCTCACATGTCTACTCAATATAAAATATGATTACATTTGTCTCATCATTAAATGTACACAAAATAGACCCTCGGTCCACCAGATCACCTAGGCACTGTATCCACGAACACAATTAAGCTCAAGCAGTGGTATTTGTACAACATGCTAGACTTAATTATCATGCTAGACTTAATTAAACTTGGTTGGTATTTGTAAGTTGGATTAACTCAGCTCTTTATGCAATATAATGTGTTAACCTAGAGAAAAAAAATTAATTCAGCAAAAGGGTTAAGCATGAACAGATGGGGCAAGAACATAAAGTATCTGCTGTTTCCAAATTAAAGCTTGAGCACTTTCTGACATCAACATATTGGTTCTCATATACATACACAGAAATTACCCAGTAACACAGCTCTATTTCCAGCATCTCAGATTAAATCAAAAGCTGTAGGGAGTGGTGCATATACAACAAAATCAAAACAATGTGCTTCCTATGACCCACCCACTTTTGCATGTTAAGGTTTCTTGTTCTTGTTTTATGTTAATTGCTGCATTAAAGTTTGCACACCATCCCAATTCCAAACATAGTACCAATAAATATGTATCTTTGGCCCCAGGTTTCTGTGGGTATTGACGAAGCAAATTAAGAGCATTTGGTACCTCCTATTTAAATAAGTATTGGTGGTTGGCCCTAACTGCCTGAATAGATGCAGGAGCCTCCAATGACTCATAAACATCAGTGGGTGAGCTAGCATTTTGAACTTGGCTCCCAACAACAGGTCATAATTCAGCTCCCAAGTTATTGCAGCTCATGCAATCCAATTGCCCATAAACAAGAATGTCCTAAAGCAATTCCATTAAGAAATGACTCACCTTCAGAGGGATGTAACCAGTGCCCTTCTAGTTTTCTGCTTTTAATTGGAAGTCATCAACCCAGCAGCTGCTGGAAATAGTCTCCTGGGAAAATCTAGTATCAAAACCCATCTGGTAGGTAACTATTGGCCAGCAGAGTTTGACTGCCAACCAATCAGGAACAGGAAAAGCTAGGTATTGTGGGGAAATCCTTCCTTTCTCATAAGATATGAATAATGGTGATGGGAGTCAACTGGCAAGTCTTTCTCTCTTTTATCTTTAATGCATTTTTCCCCTCCCAATTTGAATGTTTTCTTCAGGAAGCATTCCTTCCTATCAGCCCTTTACTTCTTTTTAAAGAGCAAACCATTCCTTATTCTGCTTTCAGCATTCTATTATGCTAGCCAAAAGTATAGTTTAATGAAAATAAGAGATTAGGATCTTATGGGGACTTTGAAGCCAAAAACAATGCAATAAGTATTATGCTCACATCTAGATTGGGCAGCTGGAACTATAATCTGGAAGTGGGCTTCAATCATAATTTTATAGGACTGGAGAACAACATGCCTTATTATAAATTGTTTGCACTCTATCAGGTTTTTACTATTTGTTTGTTTATTTATTTATTTAAAATTGAGATAATCTAAACCGGATTGCCAAAAATTAATGTCCTATCAACTTGTTGAATTGAGTGATGTGTAAATCAGTCTAAACTGGCTAATTTTATTCCCTTTTGTCTATGGGGGATAGGATTTTTTTTAAAAAAAAATCTCAAAATTCATTACCAAAACTCCTGGAGTGAAGAGAAAAAGATGACTTTTGAAATTTTAGCAGCAAACCATGCTGCTATTGTGGCAAAATGGTAAGAGGCTCTGTGACGTTCCATATCAACATTCTATAGTTCATCTGAAGACTTTTGTACAAGGTGATATCATTGTAGAAAGTCAACAGACATGACCATGTATCATGGCTGTTACCTTGTTTTGCTATACATTGTTGACGGGCTTGGGGGACCTTATACATGGGTAGCCTATTGTCTTCACTTTTTTTGCTCATATCTTTCAAGATTATCTTGTATTTACACTGTACGTAGTTATTTGTGGTCAGTACTTTCCTAAATCTGGCATGGTGGGAGCTAGTAGAGAATACTATCTGTCTAACTAACTAAATTTGTAGCTGAACCTCTGTGTAGACCAAGCATGGGAAGGTGCAGCTCTTGCTTGCCTAGAGTCTGTCTCATCACCAAATTAGGATTCCCTGTGGATGATAGGAACATAAATATTTTTTTCTTTTTCCTTCTTCCTTCTTCTTGTCTTACACTGTACTCAGTAAAATATTGACTTTTTGCAGCTGGCAAAGTTGGGTCTTCTGATCCCAACCTAAATTATCCAGATGACTTCTAGATGGCAACACCTATAAAATTGTTTCACAGAACTATCACTCTTCTGAGGGATCAATAGCCCTGTCAGAAGTACACAGATAAAATTAAGGTTAAATAAATAATCACTTCAAGGGAGCAATTTGTGGTTGCTTTTCCCAACAGTGGCCAATGTGCGATAGAATAGAGAAAGAACAGCAGAGACCATTAGCTGCTCTAAATTCATTTATGAGCTGCCCAGACTTGTTACTCAAGGATAGGAAGAAAAAACATTAACATGGCCATGAAGAAGAACTTATTATCTAGAATCCATTAAGCATATGTCCCCAGTTCTGTGCACTGCACACCTTTCAGAGTCTGAATTTGACCTACAGGCCTAAGTTGTCTCCCTTGGAATAGAAGGTCCATCAAGGAGGAGGAGTTGATGTAACTTGCATTCCACTCCTTTTGAAGAAAAGCTCCTAGACTTTAAGAAGCTCTGAACTCTCCTTCAAGTTCTGTTTAGACTTGAGAGGTCTCTGCCATCAAACATTTTATAGGAAGACTAACTTACACTTTCCTGAGTCAATAGGATGTGTGTTTTGACGCTCTGAGGCACATGAAATGGAAGCCTCAGTGGTCCCTCATGTTCCAAATAGAATAGACATTTGGTGAGGTGATGATGTCACACGTTTTCTCTTCTTTTGTTTCAGAAGTCTGATTCCCCAACTGATGGCCCATTTCGTGCATCACACTAAGCCAAAAACAATGTTATGACTTTGCTTTAGCATCTGGGATGACCATCCCTTGTAGCTTATAAACTCCCCTCAATGGCTGATAGTAATCCTCAATCAATTGTGGTTTAAATCAATAATAGTTTTAATAATAGCTTATATGCTTTTAGCACATTGTGTGTACTCAATCAATATCATTGAGTCTAGGTGATATATAAGTGAAAAGCATCTGCAGTTGCACATCTTTTGTGTGTTTGTACGGGGAGGGATGCTTTGGTTGGGGGGTTTCCTGGTTTCACTTTTGCTGGGGGAAATGAAAGACCCCCTGGAGAAAAAGCCAGATCTTGCATCATGGGGAAGTACTTTTCAATCTTTAGAAGCTTGGGTTTGGTAAAATAAAGATAAGGGAAGCATATTTCTTTATCTGTGAAATTTTCATTCCTCCTTCCAATATCTCACAGACTGCTCAGAGCAACTAATTAAAATAATTGTAATTGTACAGCTGTGGTACAGCAGTGTTGTTTCTGGTGTTTTTTTTCATTTCCAATAATACCTGTTTGAGTTGGAAGATCCTGTTATTAGATATATTTATTTGTTACCATTTCTTAATCTGTTGGAAAGTGTAATTTTTCCCTTTGAGTCTGTCTGTCTTCTTGTCTGTTTCTGTAAAACAAAACTTTGGAAGTGATCCTGACACCTTCCTAATTGGTGATGTGCGAAAGAATGGTAATCTCCTAAGGTGGCTCCACAGTTCATAATATTAACATTCTTGCTAATTTTTTTTAATAATAATACCATTGTTTGTAATGGCATTCTGTTTTAATAGTTATTTTATGGTTTTATTGTACGCCATCTAGAATCACATTCTCTGAGATGGGCAGCCCAATAAATATGATTTAGAAATAAATAAGAAGGAATATGATACTGTAGTCAAAGCCACAGTTATTCTCCTTCCATTCAAATCTTCCGTATACACTGCACTAAGGAAGTAACAAAAAATTCATTTGGTTTGCATTTTAATACAGACCAACCTAATTTGCACTTTCTAAACTAATACACGAACTGAAATGTAATTATTGTTCAGTTTTCTTTTCACACTTCTCCAGAGTCTTTGGTACAGTTGTCCTATCAAATGTTGTATGCAAAAATGCATGTATTAGACGAAATTGCATATAAAAACAAGTATCTTAGAAGAAAATGCTTGCAAAACATATATGCCTTAGGGTAATGGCATACAAACAATGCAGATAGAATTGCTTTCTCATGAAAATGCATGTGGGAATTTTTAATAATATTCACAAACTGATGTAAAAATGAGACAGCCCAGAAAATGAATTAGCTCAGTAACCAGGTTAAAGAAGTGTGAACATAAATGCCCACAGAATGATTTGCAAGTTGCCTTAAATAAAGCATGGTTTTGTGATATAGGTTCTAATACCAGAGATGGTTCTTTCTAAACAAAATCTTTATCTGGACACAGCTGTATAACTTTTAGACTAAACATAAAATCTGATTAAATTTTAAACTGTGATAAAAGATATTATCATTTAATAAGTTCAGAAGGCAGATGCCACAAGCCTTTACCCTGACAAAAGAAATAAACAAGGCAACTTTGTAATCAAACACCTCCTCTGATAACAAATAGTCTTGACAGTTTCTCAGACAGCAAATAGTCTGTGAAAATTCACCTACCCAAGGTCCAACAAATTGTTTTAATTTTGATTTAGTCACTGCTTATATATTTATTTTTAAATGGTCTCAGAATTGCTTACAAAATAGTGCACATTATAAATATGCATATAAATATGTTTACGATACACAGAGTGATATAGATGATATATATTGATATGGTGTAACAGTCCAGAAAACAATTAAGCCAATGATAATATGGGCTAAAATCTTTGGTTATTATGTGCAGGTAGTACACTGGGAAAATATGTGCTGTCATCAGAGAAGGAGAGATTTTACACCATGGATTTTTAATGTTTTAAGCTGCCTAGAGTTACCATATGTGAGTTGGATAGCCATATAAATCTATTTTTTAAAAAATGCTAACAGGTATGGCCAGATATGTAATAATAATAATGATAAAGTTGGAAGGGACATTGGAGGTCATCAAGTCCAACCCCCTGCTCAGGCAGGAAACCCTATACATTTCAGACAAATGGCTGTCCAGTCTCTTAAAAACTTCCAGTGTTGGAGCATTCACCGCTTCTGGAGGCAGGTTGTTCCACTGGTTAATTGTTCTAACTGTCAGGAAGTTTCTCCTTAGTTCTAGGTTGCTTCTCTCCTTGATTAGTTTCCACCCATTGCTTCTTGTCCTGCCTTCAGGGGCTTTGGAAAATAGCTTGACTCCCTTCTTCATTGTGGCAGCCCCTGAGATATTGGAACACTGCTATCATGTCCCCCCTCGTCCTTCTCTTCGTTAAACTAGACATACCCAATTCCAGCAAT
>NW_015386698.1:442473-447956 GCF_001527695.2 Protobothrops mucrosquamatus
AATCATCTTTGTTGCTCTTCTCTGTACTCTTTCTAGAGTCTCAACATCTTTTTTACATCGCGGTGACCAAAACTGGATGCAGTATTCCAAGTGTGGCCTTACCAAGGCATTGTAAAGTGGTATTAATACTTCACGTGATCTTGATTCTATCCCTCTGTTAATGCAGCCTAGCACTGTGTTGGCTTTTTTGGCAGCTGCAACACACTGCTGACTCATATTTAAATGATTGTCCACTAGGACTCCGAGATCCCTCTCACAGTTACTACTATTGAGCAAGTGTTGCCACTTCCTCTTTTGTTGGGTTGGGAAGTCTCCAATACACCAAAATGAGGAAGATTGGTTTGACTTGGGGAGCAGCTCTCAGATTTATAATAGTTGTTTAAGTCTCTGAAGGACTTAAAACACCATTTCCCACCTTGTCATCACCCAGCAGTTTCCTTCCCTGCCCTCCAAAACCAAAGACAATTTGGAAAGTATAAGCCCTGACTCTCTGGGGTCTCTGGGAGCTGAAAATAGGATGCTGGGCAAATGAACATCAACCACAGCTTAAGGCTAGCCCATGTTATCCAAATGAAAACTGAAGTTTCATCTTGTCTGAACAATAAGATCTTAATAAAGAGAGCTCTTCTCCAGCTGCTCTGTGTGTAACAAAATCAGCCATATTCAATGTATATATACATTTGATATCTTGTTAAATCTGGCTTTTTAAAAAAACAAAACAAAACAAGAAAGGTAAAACATTTAAAGGCAAGTGAAAATATCACCGAAGAACTAAACTCTGACTACAGCTCTGGAAGGGAGAAGAGCAAGGGCAATTATTTGTTTTCTTGTACAGCAATAACTATTCAAGAAACTCGCTACCTTTGGATTGAAATCAAGCATTTCAGGCTGCTGAGATTTGTGTTCCAAACCAGCAGCTTTAAAACAAACAAACAAATAAACCTCCATTGGGAATTTTTAAATAAAGTCCTGACTTATACTGTATTAGAAAACACAGATTTGTTTTTCTAGCCTGGAAAACCTCTAATTTATGGATTGAAGCCAGTTTGGGTGAGCTCCTAATCCAGCTCAAAAGCTTCCATTTTCCCTAAAGTCTTCACCCAATCTGCTTTTCCACATTTCTGATCTTTTCCCTTGGATTTACGGAGCAAAAGAATTTTATTTTGATCTCCAACCAGCAGCTAAGGAGAACTAAAACTTTTCCTTGCCTTGTTGGGCTTTTAAATGACCCCAGCAATTAAGAACATAAGACAAGGGTAAGCAAACAGAGACTTTGAGAGTCTTAGACCGCCCTGATTTCTGAAGGTACCATAGGCCCCCTTTGATGGCAATTGCAGAAAATCAGCCATGTCTTTAAAACAAAAAAAAAAGGTAAGAAAAATAAAAATAAAAATAGAAAGATCCACAATACAGGAATAAAACAGGAGTAAATCAGTAAAGCTAGAAAAACCACAAAATGTCTAAAAACAAGAAAAACTCTGCTTCTATGTATACTAAATTTTCTCTTATGTGACATTCTCACCTTATATCTATTGCAGATCCTAACATCCCTAAAAATATTACGCATGGACCCAGCCATTTGTTTACCTTAAGAGTTGTCTTAAATCCTCATTGTTATGGGGAAAGCAGAACTGCGGGGCATAGCCCTGCTGAAAAGGATTAACCACCCCTTTGTACTTTGGAGTATCAGGCTCAAAGAACCGAGAATGACATATGGAGTTACTTCTGAGTAGTCCCTTTATTGTTCTTTGCTTATAAATAGAACCTTGACAGATTAAAGCAATCATCTGTAATGATTATAGGTACACTCTGTGAATTGCCAATCTTGCTCTCTTTCTGCCTACCAGACATTCCAAGCTCCATTGTCTCTTTGGCCTCTGGGAAAGAGACTCTCACTCTTGTGACTCCAGGCTAGAGTCCACCACAATGGGGAAGTCTATTGACTAAGATGTTAGAGTAGGACCAACGAGATCCAAGTTCAAACCTCTTTGAATGGCTTTGGGCCACTAAATCTATTCCATAGGGTAGGGGAAATGAAGAGACGAGCAATATTATGTATGGCATCTTGAACTCCTACAGAAATGGCAGAACAGAATTCTAGCAAATATATGAATACCATGCAACTTAGATGACAAAGTATTCCCAAGAGGAACACACACACACACACACAGAGAGAGAGAGAGAGAGAGAGAGAGAGAGAGAGAGAGAGAGAGAGAGAGAGAGAGAGAGAGAGAGAGAGAGAGAGAGAGGGTAGGGTTAGGGTTGTATGATGTGTGTGAGTTCCGGCACCTTTTTTTTTTTTAGAAAAAAAGTATTTGTTGTTATCATGTGATCAAAGCCCCACCCCTCCTTTACATGCAGTATAAACATCAGCTGGGACTTTGATTGTGGCTACCATCTTGACATTTTTCAGCACTTCTGTCCAGTAAATACCTATTTCAATGCAATCATTAAAACCTTTAAAAGTGCTCAGCCTCCAATCCTGACCTGTCATCAGAATGCTTACAGACTTGTTAAATGTCTGCAGAGTTATTCATTTGGGAATAACCTGATTCACTTTCCTTCCTCCAAGCTTAAGCAAGAACATAAATATTAACAGGCAGTGTACAACAGGATCTGATGACCTTCCAAGGGCTGGTGCGGAAACCGAACTGCAATTTTGCTAGTCATGTCTGAGGAAAGGCAGAAGTCAAAAGGTTGAGGCTGTAAAACAAAAGGATTATTGGAGAGAGGTAAGATCTCTGTGTCGCTTATTCAGGTCTGCTTTATGTCCCAAAATCAGCCATAAGATGGCTCAAAAGAGCTTCTACCTGCTTTTCTCAAGGAAGAATATGTCTTTATTTATCACCATCACAGAAATGGCATGATATAAGAGTGCTCGATCACTCAGGTTTGGGTTTATAGTAGATGCAGTAGTCCATCAACCAATAGCAAGAATCTATTAACCAATGAAGTACCATCCTAATCTCTGACTGAATGTGTATAATACATTCTGACTGAATGTGTATAATACATTCATAGATCTATCTATCTATCTATCTATCTATCTATCTATCTATCTATCTATCTATCTATCTATCTATCTATTTGTCTGTCTATCTATCTATCTATCTATCTATCTATCTATCAATCTATCCATCCATCCATCCATCCATCCATCCATCCATCCATCCATCCATCCATCCATCCATCCATCCATCCATCCATCCATCCATCCATCTATCTATCTATCTATCTATCTATCTATCTATCTATCTATCTATCTATCTATCTATCTATCTATCTCTAGCCAGCCAGCCAGTCATCCTCCAACTGGGTCTTGAACTCCTGACAACTCCCTGAAAAAGTCCCTGCACTTTTCTTGGCAAGATCTTGGAAGTAATTTGACATTGCCTTGTTCTTCCTAAGGTTGAAACAAAGTGACTGGCCCAAGGTCACTGAACTGGCTTTGTGCCCAAGGAAGGACTAGAACTCACAGTCCTCTAGCTTAATGCCTTTAGCACTAAACCAAACTGGCTCTCTTATAATACAAGTAGTCCTTAATTTGCAAGCCCAATTACAAGGACCAAAATTTATGTTCAGATGTGGTCATTCAGTGAGACCATGCCTGATTATATGACCTTTTTATAACCATTGATTTTGCTTCTCTGAAACAAGCTAGGAAGTTTGCAAATGTTGATAATAATAAACATCATCATCATCATCATCATCATCATCATCAAGTTGGAAGGGACCTTGGAGGTCATCAAGTCCAACCCCCTGCTCAGGCAGGAACCCTACACCATTTCAGACAAATGGCTGTCCACACTCTTCTTAAAAACCTCCAGTGTTGGAGCATTCACCGCTTCTGGAGGCAGGTTGTTCCATTGGTTAATTGTTCTAACTGTCAGGAAGTTTCTCCTTAGTTCTAAGTTGCTTCTCTCCTTGATCAGTTTCCATCCGTTGCTTCTTGTCCTGCCTTCAGGTGCTTTGGAGAATAGCTTGACACCCTCTTCTTTGTGGCAGGCCCTGAGATATTGGAACACTGCTATCATGTCCCCTCCCCCATCCTTCTCTTCATTAAACTAGACATACCCAATTCCAGCAACCGTTCCTTATATGTTTTAGCCTCCAGTCCCCTAATCATCTTTGTTGCTCTTCTCTGTACTCTTTCTAGAGTCTCAGCATCTTTTTTACATCGTGGTGACCAAAACTGGATGCAGTATTCCAAGTGTGGCCTTACTAAGGCTAGATGTGAGGATCATTTGTAAGTCACCTTTTTCAGCACCTTCATTACTTCAAAGGGTCGTTAGACAAATGGTCATAAGTCAAGGACTACATGTACACTCTATTTAAGATAAAAATAGGTTTGGAAAGCTAATGGGACTTTGAACTGTGGGAATCCAGCAACAGTCTAGACATATTGGCTGAGTCAAGCCATCACTTTAAGATAGAACAACATTTATTTGTTTGGGCATTGCATGTCATGTGATAACAGCAATTATATTTTACTTAATCGAGGATTTAGTAAGTGGTTAGAACCCAGAGGGTATAATTTCCTTGACCCCCACATTGGCACTTACACCAATTCACTTGCTATTGATAGAAGTTCCTTCTGCGGGCATGGATTAATTTGAATACTATGAATGACTGTTGTTTGATCCATGTAATTAGATTAACATGTAACCTTTAGAATGTGTACTTTGGTTCTTTTTAATATAATAAGAATTAGTTAAGCAAATGAGTCTACCTTTAAGGCTTCCTCGATACATGAGGTACTATGTTTTGAAGATACTCAGTCGGTCAGCTTGAAAAATGCTTGCAAGGGTTAAATTCACACATCTGCAAGCATTTGGTAAGAGAACCTACCTGTAAATAAACACCGACTAGGGAAATCAGTTTCCTAGTTGCTGTAGGACTAAGGTTATTTCAAAAAAGAGCAATAAAATATTATTTTTACCTCCAGTGGTGGCTGAGCCATTACATGGCTCATACCTACATAGGCCTATCAAGCTTGCTTTGTCAGCAGTAGAAGGCATTTAGGGAAAACTTTTGTGCATGCCTATATATCCTTCTGCCAAGCATCCTATAATTTTAGAGCTCATTGTTCTGTTATTTGTTTGCTACTGTTATTAGAATGGCTTTGAGACTATTTAATTTGAATTTTCTATGCATGTGGGTGTCTCTGTGTATGACAGTATTTATTCTATGATTGCAGATTACCCTGAGTGCAATTTCTGGAGGGAGAGGGAGAGCGGGAATATAAACAAACAAAAGTCTCAAAGCTCAATAATTTGCTTGTACCGAGCATGGTACCGAGCATTTTTATTGGATTTTGTGCAAGAGATACTTTAAAAAAAAGAGCTCATGTAAATAATACACAATACGTGTACTCATTTAACATATCTGATTTATGTAATTTAGATGACAACCATGAGCAACCTGAGCACTGGATCCTGGTGAACAATAAAGTTGGTCCTTCCCAACACCTGCACAGTCACAAT
>NW_015386698.1:452879-454041 GCF_001527695.2 Protobothrops mucrosquamatus
CGAGACCGCCTTCTGCCACAGATTCCCTCCCACAGACCGGTACGCTCCCACAGAGCGGGCCTCCTCAGGGTGCCGTCGGCCAAGCAATGTCGGCTGGCGACCCCCAGGGGGAGGGCCTTCTCTGTGGGTGCCCCCACCCTCTGGAACGAACTACCCCCCGAGATCCGGACGATTCCGGATCTCCTAACCTTCCGCCGCAAGCGGGACTGACCTAGGGTGAATTTTAAATAGGGACAATTTTAATGATTTTAATAAGACACAGCTATAAATATTTGGTTTTTAATTGGCTTTTATAGGGGAAATGTTTTATATTGTTTTAACATGCTGTGAGCCGCCCTGAGTCCCATGGGGAGAAGGGTGGCATATAAGTTAAATAAATAATAATAATAATAAAATAATAATAATAATTTCAGCAACTATGATGAGCATTTAGCACATCTACCTATGCATTGAGACGTGTTAATTCAGACTTTAAGAGGGCTCTGGTAATCTCCTGGGCTCACAAGAGTGACAGATCTTACTAAGGTTTAAGGATCATCACATTCTGTTCACACACGGGGGGGGAAGAGAGAGGGCAATCAACCTTGGAATACTCCCCATCCCTGTTTATAATATTGCAACTTTTTCCATTTTGTAGTGTCAACTTCATCTCATAGTAGACAAGACAACAATGCTTTGAGGGGTTGACATATTGATAGTGTGGTTTCTTTGGTTTTCACAACTTATATATGAACTCAACAATTATGGTTTGTTTAATAAATCATAACAGAATAGCAGAGTTGAAAGGGATCCTGGAGGTCTTCCAGTCCTGCTCAAGCAGGAAACCATATAACATTTCAGCTAGATGGTTGTGCAATCTCTTCTTGAAAACCTCCAGTATTGGAGCACCCACAACTTCTAGAGGCAAGCTGTTCCACTGATTAATTGTTCTCACTGTAAGGAAATTTCTCCTTAGTTCTAGGCTGGTTCTCGTGACTTAATGCAAGGTGGGATCCTACCAACCTCAATCCTTATTTGAAAAGATGAAAGGCATAAACTACCTGTTGTAATTGATTCACTCTGTTACTCAGCAAAACAGACCACAATTGCTAGAATTACATGACTCTTTTGGAAGGGTAGAAAACAAGTCTGAAAAATTCACTTGCAGACAGGTGCCGTTGCT
>NW_015386699.1:0-15133 GCF_001527695.2 Protobothrops mucrosquamatus
TTCATTCAGCGCTGCAGGAAAGTGAAAGTTAAAAAAGAAAGTCAATCTCATCTATAAAAAACCGGCAAACCGCAGCCATTTTTTTCCCTCATTTCAGCTTAACTTTAAAGAAGATGTTAATAAATTGAGTTAAAGTCTTAAGTTGCTCAAGTCCAGTTTCCCCTGGTCAGTTCCATCTGGTTATTATTTACTCACAGTTTTCTGTAATTCACAGAAGTGGAGGCAACGACTGGCTTTGTTCCCCCCCAAAAAAGGGAACAAAGGCACTTGGGAGACGGAGATTTCCCGGACTCCGGAGGAGTACCCAATTTCGCTCTCCCGAGAAAAAGGGAGAGCTTTTGGGACTCTACTCCTATCCAGGAGTACTCACCTCGACCCCTTCTCCCGGGGCACAAGGTTCCAAGCTGCTGAACAGCTGCTGACCGCTGTTCATGCTGGCTCTGACGCCTTCCCAAGCGGACGGCTCCGAAAAGAGCCGCCATCGGCGCGCCGTCCCACCGGAAGTCTTCAGCCAGAGTAGAATTATTGTATTGTATAATACTGTAGAGGCAGTATTGTGTAAAGAACTTGAACCATTGTGTATTTAACTTGAATCATTGTATATTTTTCTTGAATTTTGCTGCAATAAACTCCATTCTTAATTATGGCTCGTCCTTAAACTGGGGCATTTTTAATCCAGGGATTTGCTGTATATCCCTTTATGCCATTTTGTAAATTATTTTGTCTTTAAAGCAATAGTGAGGAAAGCTACATTTTCAAAACCCAGTTCTCTGTTCTACATACAGTAAGTCACTTAAATCTCTTTTTTTGGAGCTAAGCTCAGTATTTGTTAAGTACTGTATCAACATCCATTATTATCAATTAATTCATGATTTTATAGACATATAGGATATTTTCACTATTATGAAGTGTGAGTCTGCAGAAAGAGTAGGAGGACATCTAAGACTTGTAACAGTTTAGATTTTCTTGAAGAGCTGGAAATTAAGTCTGGTAGCACCTCAACTTTGCTACTGTGCGTGCACACATGCACACACACATATATGCCCACACATACATATGTATTTCCTTCATATATAAAAATAGACATCAAGAAGAAAGCTATGAATATACCATAGATCACAAGTTTAACAAGTATTAACTGTATAGCCCTACCTAAAATGTTAAATGTTTTTTTTCCACAATGTGGTTTCTAAAAAGAGCTTGACATTTTGAATATCAAAGGTGAACAAAGGACCTATTTCTCTGACACAATTTGCAAGATAATCCATTATTACGTATACTTCTTTTACCTAAGACATAAGTGATGTAGTAAGTGGAAATGTCTGAAATTCACAGTATACCAACTGTATTTTGTTTTTATTTTTTGTTTTTTGTTTTTTAAATCTCATTCAGTTTTGCAGATAGTTGTATAATGGATGTTGCACTTTTCTTTACCTATATCTGACTTTAATTGTTTAATTGGAACGTATTTATAATATATCTTTAGTGTATGAATTTGCAACTCTGTTATCCACCCAGATGAGACGTAGATTCAATAAAGAATTACATCTGATTGCTATACTGATTACTTTGATTCTTATGATCCATTTCCATATGTTGGGAAGAATTTTTCAAACAGGCATATTTTATATCCAGTTCCATTCATTTTATATTCACATTAATAGTCACACAAGATTACCAATGGGTAAACTTTGAGTGAGCAAGGGACTCCCTTAACATTTTAGGGGCTGAGGATGTAAAACGAAGGAGGATTTGTCATGCATATGACTGTATTTCCATTTTTAAAAAATAATTTTATGTCTATTTTGGGGGTTATACTAAATTTTCCATCTTTTTGCTAATTCAGAATGAGCCCTGAATTTTTTGGCAATTAATGGTTGGAGAGGTGATTCAAGCGTTAGTTTGCCCATTTTTGAAGTAGTTGAAAAGAAGGTGAAGAAATAATAGTAAGATGTGTAAAATGTGTAAGAAATAGTTCTTACATAGGACTTTAGTTTTAATTTGATTTAGCCATTATATTCATCATTCAAAGACTATATGTATTTCCAAATCTTTTTTTTTTTTTTTGCTTAGTGTCTTGAAAAATAAAGAACTTATCAGGCAAGGTGAAGAAAAAAATAAAATGTTAATCTGCAGACTGAGAAAGGTTTTATGTAGTTCATCCTTAGCAATAACATTTAACCAGATTGCCCTGACTTTAGCTGGTTGCATTAACAATATTCTTCAATTGCCTTTTCCAAACTCTTTATTTTATTTTATTTTTAAAACAGACAATACCCCTCCACCTGACCACATCTTGATGTCACTGGTTCTGGCAGCATATTGCTCAGTATTCCAAGAGATTATTTTATAGTAAAAGAGTAGTTTCCCCAGATGATAGTTTGCATATGTGAACTTAGATTTGGATCAAGCAAGAAAACAAATCAAAAATTCTTGGACCTTTACCAGAGATTATCACTCACTGAATGATTGGCCTTGTTACTGAGCATTATTGTATTATTTAGTGTGAGCTAATTTATACCTCATGCTAAGTCATGGTTTGTTCAATCATGCTGTGTTGTATAAACTATAAATACGTAGTTAGATTCCCAAAATATGATGTTTTAAAAACCACAATGGCTGAGCTTAAATAGCATGCTCTTCCAAAACTAGATGATGGCTCATCAGAGCTTTTTTGTGCAATATACAGGAAAACAAATAACGGAGTTGGAAGGAGCCTTGGAGTTCTTCTAGTCCAACCTCCTGCTCAAGCAGGAAACAAATGGTTTTCCAATATCTTCTTAAAAATCTCCAGTGTTGGAGAACCCACAACTTCTGGAGGGAGGGCATTGCATTGATTAATTGTTCTAATAGTCAGGAATTTCTCCTTAGTTCTACAGTAATGGCCAAAATTGTGGAAACCTTTTGGGAAAAGTGTACAGTAGAAATGCCACCTTTGGTTAAGTTTCCACCAATTTTTCTTCTAATTTCTTTATAACTGTAGCCTTCTTCACTTAATAATACTATTTTACATCACTTTCTGAGCAACCAGTCATCTCTTTGCACCATTACTTACATTTTACAAGCTCACTAAATGAAAGAAAAAAAAACCCAACCAACTTGATAGTGATCACATAACACACTGACAAATGTCCTCTCAGCTTCAATACATGACATCAATAACTGAATCCTACTGTGAGCTGATTGGCTCATTGCCAAAACAAGATGACACCTGATTGGCTCTCTAAACACTCATGCTCATTGGCTACAATCAGATGAAGGAAAGCTACCTGATATCAACCTAAGCAAGTTGTGCTTCCTTTTTCTGGTTATTTGGCTATAACTTTTCATAGAGTACAGTACAGATAATTGAACAAACTTTGTTGCATTACATTTTGATTAAATTATCTTTCCATTGATATATAATTTTATGGTACTACTCCCCCCCAAAAAAGTGGTGCTATTAGTCATCAAACCTCAAAAATACACTTTTCCCAAAAGGTTTCCACAATTTTGGCCATTACTGTAGGTTGGTTCTCTTGTTGATTAGTTTCCATCCGTTGCTTCTTGTCTTGCATTCAGGTGCTTTGGAGAATAGCTTGACTCCCTCTTCTTTGTGGCAGCCCCTGAGATATTGGAACACTTGTCCTTCTTTTCATTAAACTAGACATACCCAGTTCCTGCAAACACAGACACAAAAAAATGTGTGTGTGTATATATACATACAAAAAAATCTAACAGCAATAAGGCCGTGATCTTGATAGTAAGTCCTTTAAAAGTCATTGGGACCATCATCCGATTATAGCATAGTGTCTTTTTACTCTTGTCAAATTCTATTTTTTATTTATTTTTGTTTAAAAAAAAGCAGCTTTGCAGGTGGCTCTATGCAAGTTGGCTACACTAAACGCTGAAGCCTGCTTCAGAGAAGAAAGAAACTAATACATCATATCTGCATAGCCTTGGGACCTGTGGCAGGTCAGAGCAAGTTTGGCAGCTGGTTGCAAGTAAAGCTGCTTTTCACACATAAAGGTCATCTTAATGTGAGATCCTTATCTTGCTGATGTATTGCCCTAAACCTACATAGATATTTTTTTTCTTTTCTTTTCTGACAAAGTGCCTTAATGGGCTCTCATTGCATTCCTTGGAAGCCTGGGTTACAAAAACATCAAGCTCCAGATAGGCATCTCAGCTGTAAATACTTGGTTAGTAAATTGGATGAAAAGAGCCCTTGCTTCCTTTACATTAGTCTCATTAANTAAAACTGAGTAAAGGCTGAAAAACTTATGGACACGCAGAAATAAACTCAAAAGTTTTCTTTCTAGTTTTTTGTCTTATTTCTTGTTTCTTCAGAATGCAAAAAGCAGTAAACTGTTTTCATGTTTGGCTTTGTTTTAATTACAAGATGACCAAGGTAGCTGGGGAGATGGTTAAGATTTTATCACTAATAGCTAATTTTTTTTTCACTTTTTAGATCACAAAGCACAAAAAAAAAAAAATAGGGATGGGCTACCTCTTTATAATTTTTGTACTCTTTGTAATACAAACATGTATAAGAAAATACAATATAAATGAACTGACTTACAATAAAGATACCAGTTTATTTGAAAGAGTATTCATAGAGAGTTATCCTAAATAATGCACTAAAAAAATTCTCAAACCTATTTGTCAAATTCAAATGGCAAAGATAGTAATACGTATTAGCATATAAAATTACAGGTAGTCCCTAGATTAAGAACAAGTTCTGTTGTCAAGGTCTGCCCTTAAATCAAATTTGTATGTAAGCCAGAGTAGAATTATTGTATTGTATAATACTGTAGAGGCAGTATTGTGTAAAGAACTTGAACCATTGTGTATTTAACTTGAATCATTGTATATTTTTCTTGAATTTTGCTGCAATAAACTCCATTCTTAATTATGGCTCGTCCTTAAACTGGGGCATTTTTAATCCAGGGATTTGCTGTATATCCCTTGATGCCATTTTGTAAATTATTTTGTCTTTAAAGCAATAGTGAGGAAAGCTACATTTTCAAAACCCAGTTTTCTGTTCTACATAAGTCACTTAAATCTCTTTTTTTGGAGCTAAGCTCAGTATTTGTTAAATACTGTATCAACATAGTTGATAGTTATCAATTAATTCATGATTTTATAGGCATATAGGATATTTTCACTATTATGAAGTGTGGCTCTGCAGAAAGAGTAGGAGGATATCTAAGACTTGTAACAGTTTAGATTTTCTTGAAGAGCTGGAAATTAAGTCTGGTAGCACCTCAACTTTGCTACTGTGCGTGCACACATGCACACACACATATATACCCACACATACAGATGTATTTCCTTCATATATAAAAATAGACATCAAGAAGAAAGCTATGAATATACTATAGATCACAAGTTTAACAAGTATTAACTGTATAGCCCTACCTAAAATGTTAAATGGTTTTTTTTCCACAATGTGGTTTCTAAAAAGAGCTTGACATTTTGAATATCAAAGGTGAACAAAGGACCTATTTCTCTGACACAATTTGCAAGATAATCCATTATTACATATATTTCTTTTACCTAAGACATAAGTGATGTAGTAAGTGGAAATGTCTGAAATTCACAGTATACCAACTGTATTTTGTTTTGTTTTTTTGTTTTTTGTTTTAAATCTCATTCAGTTTTGCAGATAGTTGTATAATGGATGTTGCACTTTTCTTTACCTATATCTGACTTTAATTGTCTAATTGGAACGTATTTATAATATATCTTTAGTGTATGAATTTGCAACTCTGTTATCCACCCAGATGAGACGTAGATTCAATAAAGAATTACATCTGATTGCTATACTGATTACTTTGATTCTAATGATCTATTTCCATATGTTGGGAAGAATTTTTCAAACAGGCATATTTTATATCCAGTTCCATTCATTTTATATTCATATTAATAGTCACACAAGATTACCAATGGGTAAACTTTGAGTGAGCAAGGGACCCCCTTAACATTTTAGGGGCTGAGGATGTAAAATGAAGGAGGATTTGTCATGCATATGACTGTATTTCCATTTTTAAAAAATAATTTTATGTCTATTTTGGGGTTTATACTAAATTTTCCATCTTTTTGCTAATTCAGAATGAGCCCTGAATTTTTTGGCAATTAATGGTTGGAGAGGTGATTCAAGCGTTAGTTTGCCCATTTTTGAAGTAGTTGAAAAGAAGGTGAAGAAATAATAGTAAGATGTGTAAAATGTGTAAGAAATAGTTCTTACATAGGACTTTAGTTTTAATTTGATTTAGCCATTATATTCATCATTCAAAGACTATATGTATTTCCAAATCTTTCTTTTTTTTTGCTTAGTGTCTTGAAAAATAAAGAACTTATCAGGCAAGGTGAAGAAAAAAATAAAATGTTAATCTGCAGACTGAGAAAGGTTTTATGTAGTTCATCCTTAGCAATAACATTTAACCAGATTGCCCTGACTTTAGCTGGTTGCATTAACAATATTCTTCAATTGCCTTTTCCAAACTCTTTATTTTATTTTTAAAACAGACAATACCCCTCCACCTGACCACATCTTGATGTCACTGGTTCTGGCACCATATTGCTCAGTATTCCAAGAGATTATTTTATAGTAAAAGAGTAGTTTCCCCAGATGATAGTTTGCATATGTGAACTTAGATTTGGATCAAGCAAGAAAACAAATCAAAAATTCTTGGACCTTTACCAGAGATTATCACTCACTGAATGATTGGCCTTGTTACTGAGCATTATTGTATTATTTAGTGTGAGCTAATTTATACCTCATGCTAAGTCATGGTTTGTTCAATCATGCTGTGTTGTATAAACTATAAATACATAGTTAGATTCCCAAAATATGATGTTTTAAAAACCACAATGGCTGAGCTTAAATAGCATGCTCTTCCAAAACTAGATGATGGCTCATCAGAGCTTTTTTGTGCAATATACAGGAAAACAGAATAACGGAGTTGGAAGGAGCCTTGGAGTTCTTCTAGTCCAACCTCCTGCTCAAGCAGGAAACAAATGGTTTTCCAATATCTTCTTAAAAATCTCCAGTGTTGGAGAACCCACAACTTCTGGAGGGAGGGCATTGCATTGATTAATTGTTCTAATAGTCAGGAATTTCTCCTTAGTTCTACAGTAATGGCCAAAATTGTGGAAACCTTTGGGGAAAAGTGTACAGTAGAAATGCCACCTTTGGTTAGGTTTCCACCAATTTTTCTTCTAATTTCTTTATAACTGTAGCCTTCTTCACTTAATAATACTATTTTACATCACTTTCTGAGCAACCAGTCATTTCTTTGCACCATTACTTACATTTTACAAGCTCACTAAATGAAAGGAAAAAAAACCCAACCAACTTGATAGTGATCACATAACACACTGACAAATGTCCTCTCAGCTTCAATACATGACATCAATAACTGAATCATACTGTGATCTGACTGGCTCATTGCCAAAACAAGATGACACCTGATTGGCTCTCTAAACACTTATGCTCATTGGCTACAATCGGATGAAGGCAACCTAAGCAAATTGTGCTTCCTTTTTCTGGTTATTTGGCTATAACTTTTCATAGAGTACAGTACAGATAATTGAACAAACTTTGTTGCATTACATTTTGATTAAATTATCTTTCCATTGATATATAATTTTATGGTACTACTCCCCCCCAAAAAAGTGGTGCTATTAGTCATCAAACCTCAAAAAATACACTTTTCCCAAAAGGTTTCCACAATTTTGGCCATTACTGTAGGTTGGTTCTCTTGTTGGTTAGTTTCCATCCGTTGCTTCTTGTCTTGCATTCAGGTGCTTTGGAGAATAGCTTGACTCCCTCTTCTTCATGGCAGCCCCTGAGATATTGGAACACTTGGCCTTCTTTTTATTAAACTAGACATACCCAGTTCCTGCAAACACAGACACACACGAAAAATGTGTGTGTGTGTATACACATACAAAAAAAATCTAACAGCAATAAGGCAGTGATCTTACCCCTGCCTGCTTGATATTAAGTCCTTTAAAAGTCATTGGGACCATCATCCGATCATAGCATAGTGTCCTTTTACTCTTGTCAAATTCTATTTTTTATTTATTTTTGTTTAAAAAAAGCAGCTTTGCAGGTGGCTCTATGCAAGTTGGCTACACTAAACGCTGAAGCCTGCTTCAGAGAAGAAAGAAACTAATACATCATATCTGCATAGCCTTGGGACCTGTGGCAGGTCAGAGCAAGTTTGGCAGCTGGTTGCAAGTAAAGCTGCTTTTCACACATAAAGGTCATCTTAATGTGAGATCCTTATCTCCGACTACATAACGGGATTTGGATGTATCTATAAAAAAAAGAAAAGAAAAGACTGTTTCACGGAATTACCCGAGAGTAACGTAAGGAACCTTCGGACCCAATGTTTTTGTAGTTCGAGGTCTATCCGTAGAGTCGACATTTATGAACCAATCATTTAACCTACTTTTCTCGGGAACGAAGGAAATGTAATCAGAGTAATTATTACGTGTTATTCTTCTTAGGTTTGTTGCGAACATTGCACTTGAGAAATGCCGTACTGTATGTCTTTTTATTCTAGCAGTAAGGAACATTGGGGTGACATGAAACAAAATATCAAAACAGACGCTGGGAATCTCAGAATCTCACAAAAGCACACTGCAATAGGCAGCAGGCAGAGTGGCTGCAAAATTATGATAATTACAGAAAATACGACTTTGATTCCAGTTTTAAAATGAGCAATACTCTTTAGTCTCCAATCTGTGGGAGGAAGGAAATATTACAAAGTTCCAGAGAGAAAATCAGTACACAATGAATTGAAAAAGAAGACTAATATGAACAAAGGACCTAACAAAAGGAAGCCCAGTTAGTTCCACAAGATACTCTATTGTATATTAGAAAAACCTTGAATGCTGAAAACAAAAATGATAAGTTATTATAATTTTTATAAATCTCTCTGTATGTGTGTATAGTATATCCCTTGCATGAAAAATAAGAGATTTTCCATAAATGGCAATTGGTATATTTAGCAGAAAATCATGTTATACATCTAGTAAAAAGAAAAGGAGGAAGTTGCTTCCTCAAATTCCCAGAGGAATTTGGGAATTTCTGGATGTTTGGTCATTTTACTATATACATGTAATTCTCATAATTATTTCTCCTGAATTTCCCCATAGTAAAAAAATATATTAAGCACAACACATGGCTAGGCTGTGGACTGTACCACCACAAGATTTTATGACCATCCTTTACGTAAATCCCTTAGTCATCAGGCTGGTTATTGTGAGAAAGTTTTCTATCTTGTTGTTTTTAATTGGCTGTTGTGAACCACTTAGGATCACTATGTGAACTAGGTGGCTGTATGAGATTTTAAAATAAAGGCAGAGCTAGATAGTCCTGTTCTGCTAGGAGCTTTCTTATCTTTTTAAATTTCAGTGGATTTCCTAGCAAGTGCAGAGTGTTTAGCTGAGAAGTTTGGAAGTTGAATATCTCAACACATCTTAAAGTCACAAAGGTTGGTTAAGGCTGGTTACAGCAGGCCTAGAGAAACTTGTACCTCAGTATATATAAAACAGTTGTTTTTTTAAAGAAAACATGCTGTTTGTCTTCCTATATAAAATACAACATATGAATGGGAAGTTGACAAATAATTGCTTTTTTTAATGAAATGCAGCTACATTTACATGTTTATCTATTAAGCTGACAGGGTGGAGGAAAGATGGTGTAAAGAAGCCATAAAATGTATGAGCTATGAGCTATGTAATCCATGGTATATCTTTGAGGGAGTAATTTAAAAATACTAAGGAGTCAATCTATGAATTTTTCCAGAAGTCTCTTGCAGTGCGGCAAAGATTACATTTCTGGGGTCAAAGACCTCTCAGGTTGGTGTTCTGGAAATATTGCTAATCCAAGTCCTCACACAGCCAGGTGATTGTAGAACACCAAAGCAAAAATGTGTGCACCTCAAGACTGAAAAGCCTTACACTTTCATTTCACTTCTTTTTAGTTTTTAGCTTTACCCACTAATCAAAATGGGATTGTTTCACATTGTCACTGAAGATCATTAAGCAATGGTCATTAAAAAGGAATTAACTTAGGGGGTAAAGTTGACTGTGGCTGATAGTCATCCATATCTTGTTGGTGCACAACATTCAGACAAAATAGCCCCAGCTCACATTCCGCATTGACATTCTTGCAGGGTGACTGGAAAACAAATGCTTAAGGGGATGTCTCTATTACCCATATAAACCACAAGAGACATTTGGAAATTTTCCAGGAAGAATTAGCAATGCCACTATCCTATTTGAAACACGCTGGTTTGTGCTGACTTCACTTTAGCATTGCTCTTTTAAATAGGGTTGAGCTTCAATAGAAAGACCTAATAAAGTGTATTGGATTGAGATGTAGCCATCATTTGCTTACCCAACCCAAAGTGTTATTTACTTATTTGTTGCATTTCTTTCAACCATTTGTGCCTCTCTTGTCACCTAGAAAACTGCCCCAAGTAGTTTACAGACAAATAAAGACAAAACACACACTGTTTCTTTAGGTTTGCAACCTAAAAAATAAAATAAAAAGTCACAGCATGGGCACTAACTCTGAAAAGGAAGGAAAACACTGAAAAGGAAATTAAACATTAAAAAGGGGATTGAAAAGGAAAATGAGAAAAACTAGATGCCAGTTTTTTTTTAAATATCTGGTGTAATTGGAATAAACTGTTCAGTAAACAATCAACAACTAAAATTCAGGAAGTAACCTCAACATCCTTCCCTTCTGCTCCTGAAGGGACTCTAAGGCAAGTGAAATTACAGAGTGATGTTTCAAGTGCTCTGATGGTATGCTGCTTTGCAGTGTGACATTTCTGCATAACGATCACAAACATTTGATCATCACTAGATGCAGGAATAAAATAGAAAAGCCCAAGAAAACTGAGTTGCTTTGGATTCTATTGCTCTGGTTGCTTTTCCCAATAAAGGAGAACAGGAGGGGGGGGGATGGATGAATCTCTGTCGCGATCTCCAGCTATTTAAAGCAATATACAAATAAGTTCCATTCATATATACTTTTAGCTGGGGCAGTGTTTTGATCTGATATTTACTCCTGGGAGTTTAAATGCTCTCAGAAGACAAAGGAACAGACGGCTAATACGATGATGTGTTGCTATGAATATTTTTAAACTTGCATGTCTAATGTTTAAATGTGGGTAACGCACTATGTGTCTTAAATAGCAAAACAAGTCAGTTCTTCCAATGTATATGTTTTGGCGTCATGTTTTTGTATGGGGAGATACCTAACTTGTATAGCTGGAACAGGGGTAGTCAACCTTGGCTCTTTTATGACTCGTGGACTTCAATTCCCAGAATTCCTGAGCCAGCTTAGCTGGCTCAGGAATTCTGGGAGTTGAAGTCCACAAGTCATAAAAGAGCCAAGGTTGACTACCCCTGAGCTAGAACAATAAAGAATAAATATTAACATGTTTCTTGAAATCCCATGGTTTTTTTTAATGCATTCACTAATTGAATGTAAGCCAAGGGTCCTCATCCTGAGGGTTTCTCTGAGTGGTTGGTAAGAGCTGGCACCGTTTTGATGGCACAAAATGAAGCCAACATTCAACATAAGAAATGTTGTGAGATTAATAGATTTTGTTTTACATACTTGACCACAGATAGTGACACAAATAATAGAAGGAAGCACACACATTGTGCCATACATCCACATATGCGTAAACCTCATGCCCTTAGCTTTAATTAAATATCATGCAGCACATGGTAAAATAATAGGAAATATCAAGTCAAGAAATTAAAGACGCTAAGAAAAATGAAAAGTAAACTAATTTTTACTAACATCATTCACTATATCTCTTCACACTTTTCTATTCCTGTTTCCGCTACATCCATGCTCTAATTCATACATTGTCATTTGTTCTTCAGTCTTCTCACTTCTCTCTGTGAGGATCTTATCAGTTGTATCTATTTTTCTGTCTTTTTCTTCCTCTTGACACATTTATTCTTCCTTCACATATATATTTTTTTTCAATTTGATCTTAATTCATTTTCTTAATATGACCAAACCATGACTTCAATATATTATTTCCATAGTGGACACTCACTTTTATAGTTGTTGTACTCCCAGAGCAGAAGCTAGAGTCTTATACTTAGCCTGTTTTGGGAGGCCTACAATATTTGAGCCTTGCAAGAAAGTTGATTCCTGAAAGATACTTTTCTTTGCAAAGCTCAGTAATTATAGAGACTGCTTAATTTAAAATGTTACTCTAATATTTTTATTTCTGCGCTGGGAATTCTTTGTTCGTAGACCTTTGAAGACCAGGGTCTCTTAAGAAATGTAGTGAATGAACACCAGTAACTTGGAAAGGAAAATTAAATGGAGAATAGCATGTAGACACTAGAAAAATGTTGTAAAAAAAGTCTTCAGGACTTTCTTGAATGGGAATATTGGGAGTCTCAACATATCTAGAGGGCATGAGGCTGTGAAGGCTATTCTGAAACTAACCATTTACTGCTACTTGCACAAGTGAATTCGTTTGTGCTCTGTAACCATCTGACATGTTCATGCAGTGGATTGTGCTTTTATAACGTATATGGAAGGCCCAGGAAAACAATGTCAATAAGACAATGCTATACAAACTTGACTACATTAGACAACTATCCTGCTTCCAGATTTTTCCAGACCCTTAGGGAATCTAAAACAAACAAAGAAAAGGAAAACAGAAAAAGATGAAGTTGGCAAGCAAAGCAGAAGCAGCTGTTTGCCATGGCTTGCCAAATATGCACCTATCTCTTCTATGATCAATGGCTGAACGCTGAACAGCACAAGTCATTGATCACTGTTCAGTGATTCCAGATGCTACAAAGTTTATCAGGCTTCAGTGAAAGCTGATGGGGAGTGGACAACAAAAGAGATGGAAGAACCCCCACAAAGAAAAATAGAAGACAAAGAAGTAAGCATATGACAATCATAGTGATTGTTTGGAACATTTAAAAAATTGCATAGTTCCTGTTGGTCACAAAATATTCTGGATATCATAGTTCTAATCAAAATGGGAAAAAAGTCCTCTTGTTTCTCACAGGAGGAAAAGCTGCCTTCCTTCCCTCCTTCCTTGGAACTATTCAAAGGAGGGTCCTCCAACCTGGCATTATCCAGATATGTGGCAAACAAATCCTATTATCCTCACCCAGCATCTCCTTTAGTTAAGCCCCTTTCTTTGAGGACAACATGAAAAACCAAGTGTTGAGAAATTTGAGGATCTGAAGCAGAGGGAAGGAAAACAAGGGAAGAAAAAACCAAGTGAGATGATGATGGAAAGAGGTCTATATGTTTCCATGTATGATAAAAGGACAAGTGGTATATATGTTTGCAAGATGATGGACAGAGAAGTGAGTTTGTGCATGCATGGAAGGGAAGTAATTACACTAAAAGAAACATGTGTTAGGATGCTCCTAATAGAGATAGAGCAACTTTGTCCAAACCTGTAGAGAGTAGGTTACAGAGCTGAGAATGGGTTGCAAGGACTGAAAGCAAGTGAAGGAGCAATTGGAAGTGATCTTCAGAGAAGAGAGAAAGAGAGAGCACATGCGCAGGAGGTATAAATGGCTACCAAAATTTCTTAGATTTGGAGACTCCTGTTATAGCCTATCAACAAACTGCCAAGATTCCAGCACTTTTTTTTTTACCGTATTCTTTTTTTTACTTTCAACAACCAAGATAGTTGAATTTGCTTTCAAGTCAGTTTTGTTAGTGAATTTTGGATGCTGAAGATTCAGCTCTCTGGAAAGAGTTCTAATGCTAAAAAAACGTGGAAGGAAAGAGAAGAAGAGGAAGAAGAGAAGAAGAGAAGGAGAGGCTGACCAGCAGGAAAGTGGATGGATAGCAAGTACACCATTGGGAGACTTGAAAGAACAGGTTAGGGACAGAGAGTCCTGGAGAAAATCTATTCACGTGGAATCTATTCATGCCAGGAGTCAAAAGTGATGACACACAGCCAATTATTACTGAATGAATAAACAATCCTTTCAATAATTGCTATGCAGCCTACTGAAGAAGGTGTTAATTTTGTAGCTAGTATTTTGCTTTAATTTGGTAGGATTTCTGTCCATAGGTGAAGAACAATGAAGGAATTGCTTTGGATTAACTCACTATGACTTTCTTGGTTTTGAACCCTGGCAAACTCTGGTTATGGGATCTTTGCAGTCCAGCTCAGGTAGTCTTATCCAGTATTATTCAAAAAAGCAAAGTGGAGACCTTCACATTATATTTTTTTCTTGTTCTTGGCAGTCCCACTGCAAAAAGCCTCCTACAGCTTGAGTTCACTCACAGAAGGAATTACTCCTGCTGCTCACTTTGGTCCTTACCTGTAGGCATGTTTAAACAGTTTTTATTTCAAACGTACCTTTTCTTCTTTTTAAATTTTAATTTATCTAATCACTTAATAAGCTTATTAAATATTTGTGGTGTATATATATATATATATATATATATATATATATATATATATATATATATATATATATATATATATATATATATATATATATATATATATATATATATATATTTTTTTTTTATTTTGGCCCAAATATGGGAGAAATATATATATATATATATATATATATATATATATATATATATATATATATATATATATATATATATATATATATATATATATATATATATATATTTTTCTCATATATATATAGAGAGAGAGTACAAAAAACACAATATATATATATATATATATATATATATATATATATATATATATATATATATATATATATATATATATATATATATATATATTTAAAATGAAGGGGTGCCGCCCCCTCCCGATGAACAAGTAGAACAGGGGAAGAGAGGAGGTGGGAAAGAGAGAACCAGGAACACAACAACTCGCAAAGGAACAATTAAGGATGCGAAACACGAAGAAATGAACACACACTCCCCATGGGGAGGGCACCGTTGGAGGAAGAAGGCAGAGAGAGTACGCCTGCAAGTACGGCGACTAGAACGTACCCCGTGACAGCAGCTTGCCATCACCAGGACGCTACGTGCGCCGGCCCCGTTGTGGGGGCGGCGCGCGTCTCCAAGGACGAGGAATTGAGGAAACGAGCAGAAAAGGGAAGAGGGATAGTTGGAGGC
>NW_015386699.1:16538-19040 GCF_001527695.2 Protobothrops mucrosquamatus
ATATATATATATATATATATATATATATATATATATATATATATATATATATATGGTTGTTAGCCGCCCTGAGTCCGTAAGGAGAAGGGCGGGATATAAATTAAATTAATAAATAAATAAATAAATTATATATATATATATATATATATATATATATATATATATATATATATATATATATATATATATATATATATATATATATATATATATATATATATAGAGAGAGAGAGAGAGAGAGAGAGAGAGAGAGAGAGAGAGAGAGAGAGAGAGAGAGAGAGAGAGAGAGAGAGAGAGAGAGAGTTCCTTTTCTGTATGTAATGCTTATGCAATATTCCATAATACTTTGAGGAGTGAAAAAGGAAAAGTTGGGAGAAATCCATTAATTCTGTTGATTTCCTCTTCTTAAATAAAAGATACCATTTAACAGTTGAGAAATAAGGAGTAGTTAATTACAGATTGGAGAATATTAACGACCATTAACTTTTCTGAAATGTATACCTCTATATTTTAGTTTTTAAAGCCTGTAAATAGAGGAAGTGTACACATAGTTCCATTACACACAAATACATTTTAAACAATAGTGTGAGTTTCAAACTTTCTTAGCTTTGGGAATGGTATTAAATCTCTCTTAGGTAGTTCCAGATGCTTGTTTATCCTTACAAGCAGCTGGAACTTGAATTTATTTTTCACCAGGTTTTGAGAGAAAAGTAGTGGCAAAACTTCATTCTTTGTGATGGTACCATTTAGAATAGCTGCCCCAATCACCCTATCTTCTAGAGTTGGTGAATGGCAAACCCCATACTTGATTGGAAAAAAATACAATGACTATGATTGCGTGGTAATGAAATTTCTCATCCAACACCAACTGGACTACTATGTTGTATTGTTATGCAATGGAAACTATCCACTGACTGGGAGTAGTTCATTAGTAATGCTTTTCACTTGTAATATCATGTTTGTGTAGATTTCATCACAAGTATTCTGATCTTATTTAATAATGGAAAGCCACTGCCATTCCATGGAGAAGTAGGGAGCCTATAACTCTCCAGATATTGAAGCATATTTTCTAGCATCTCTTGCTAGCCTAAGTAATGGTAAGTGATTCTAACAGTGGTAATTCAGCGTATCAAAAGGGCCACATTGGCTAATCCATTATATTGCCAAGGTTTATATTGAGACCACCACAATTAAACTCTGTTGATCCTCAAACCAGTGCTTAAGAGAAATCAAGGATGAGGTTCTACAATTAAATAATTGTCAATAAATAAAGAAAAGTAGCAACATAAAACATAAATTGATTATACATATAGTTATAATTGAGTGATACATACAAAAATGACGCTTGCAGTAGGCTGGTGTACAAGAATTTTAGATAGGTCAAAGGTGAACTTAATGAACTTGACACTTTTGCACAATCCTGCTAAAATCAAGCAACCTCTATGTAAACATTAACTATGGGCATTTTCCAGTCCCATTAAATATTTCATGTTGATCCATCAAGAGCAGAATAGGGAAAAAATTAGGCAAATCTGAGAGTTAGGGTCTTCACTCTGCCCCTCCCTTCAGAAGTCCCATTGGGTTCAACAGAATGCAATTTGCAAAAGACTCTTTTTTTCCATGCTATACCTATGGAATTGACAAGCTACCCTTATGTCAATAGAATTATGCACATACAATAGGATTATGAATGCATATCTGCCTGAGGTAATTAAGGTAATTTATAACTACCTTCCTGTTTTTCAATTCATTGATATGTTTACATTTGAGAGTCAATGTATTATGTAGGACATGTTCATAAGGAAAAGTTTCATGGGGATGGCCATTGTGATATTTATTTATTTATTGTCTCTATGGCTAATTATTTTCCTTACATGACAAATCTTTGTCTATGGCTCTTTTTTTTTTCAACATGACATTCATTTTCTCCCCCTCCTAATTACCACTTTGAAAGAAAGCAAAGATCTTATGTTAAAGTCAGATTCAGAGAATCATTTTCAGAGCTATTAGGCAACTCAGCAGGGGGAGAAAAATCAATATTCTCTCTGATAGAAATTATGTGAGAGAATGGTAACACTGCATATTATAGGAGGAAATTGCAAACAGATCATTTTTTTTTAATATTTTTCTCACTCTCAATTCTTTTTTCTTCCATCTGTGCAGACACCTCCCTGAAATTTCCTTTATTTTTTTTTTCAAGTGCCACCAGGAATTTATGAGCTAATTCAATCTTCCTTCCTCTTCAAGAAAGTTCTGGTATTCTTAATTGATTCATAATAATGCAACAACTGGATATGCTTGCCTTGGGTCGCTGAGAATGATGGTGTCCACAGAACTATGAAAAGACCAAAATGACAATTGTTGTGCAGTGACATCATCATGCAAATGTAGATGTTGTATACATGTGTCCTGACATCTGATGAAGTTCATAAGCCATGGCATTTGCTAATGCTGTCAACATAGGCTTTCATAATTTATCCTTTTTGCCATCCCACCACTCAT
>NW_015386699.1:19151-31654 GCF_001527695.2 Protobothrops mucrosquamatus
CTCATGGATTCTCATGCATGAATATGACCTTCTTTCATATCGATCTTACATGTATCTAACCATAAATCTAATACTACTTTATTACAATTCCTAAGTTATTCATTAATGCCAGGCTCAAACAACCAGACCCACATCTGTAGAGTTCAAGCTAGCTACTTCATTGCTGAATGCCTATTCTACAAGAATTTCCCTAGACTGACAGCTTTTGCCTGGGAAGGCATTTAGGGTGAGGGTGGGGAATCAGACCTTGGCTCCTCTGTTTCTGTAATGAGTTCATATTAATTCCCTGCTTGAACCCTTTACTGATTAGGATGGTTGGTCTCCAACATCAGCCAAGAATAGGTTTCATTGTATTTATGTTTTTACTCCACTTTTTGATTAAAAAGCAGTCACAATTTTTTTAAAATGACCCTGTAATCCCTTGCATCAGGATGGAGTTGGGGGTGAGTGAATGGAGTTGAGCATTTACTGGCCAGATGCCCTTCCCGACGCCTACTTACAGTGATATACAAAAATTAGGTTTACAAAACTACTATGATGACTAACATTATGTTGAAACCTCTTTCCAGCTTATTGATATTTTGCCCATTGCAGCACTTGCCCTTTGTAACCTGGGTGGAGAACAAATAAAATGGCTTCCCTTTCTTCTTACATATGATAAAACTGATTTGGGACGGCCATAGAGATGCTGGAGACCAAACCTTAGTAGGGTAACATTAATAACTTTACACATAAATAGCACCAAAGAACACATGCATACTCATGAAACACAGAAAACTGCACAAGTTTCAGTTTCAGTTTCAGTTAGGCTAGAAGTTTAAAAAAGTTACTGCATGGTACTAGGTTTTGCTTATTTATAAGACTTTAAAAAAAAAAAAAAGTCCTGCCTTTTATTTTATTGCTATTACTGATTAAGCATGCATGACATCTAATATTGCTACTCAAATATACGCCTGCCTGCATATATTATATTTTTTACAAACTCAGTGGAGTCTGTTTTCTGTAAATTTCGGCAAACCAAGCAGTGGAAAAGCTTCCTCTAGACTTGAATGCCTTTTATTTGATCAATAAGAAAGAGAACAACAATTGTACTTACTAATTCCAGTACCACAGTATAAGGTGCGCTGTTTCCATCTGTGCATTTATAAGTGGTCTGAGACTTGAAATAGCCACGGGGACACCTTACACGTGGACTCCTTGCCATTATTTCTTCATCTACCAAATCCAAGGATTTTTGCCTTAGCTCTATTCCTCTAGTAATTGCCCCAAAGACTGGATGCCAAGGCTGCTTTCATTATGAGTTAGCCTAAAGCGTTTACATCACATGACATCTTGTGGGTGCAAGTCAGGCTTTTGGCAGGCCAGAAAGACATACTGTAAATACACGATGCAGTTTTGCAGAAGCATTCTCTGCCAACACAGGAGGAGGTTCATAGTGAAAGTTGATAGTAAAAATGAGAAATGATCCAGGTGCAGACAATTTGGGACTACTTGCCAAGGATGGTCCATCAAGGTTCTTCTCTAGTAAACACCAGGTGACTAGTAAACACTGTAGGTATTACTACTATTGGCATAAACCTGTATACAACTCAATCCATTCCAGATTGTTTACAATCAACAAAAGAAAATGAAATTAAAAACAATTACAGCCTCCAATCCACCGTTGTGCTTTTGTCCAAAAGTCTCATTTGAAATATACTTTTTTTGGCACTCTTCTAAAAGGACAATAAGAAAAGGACTAACTTGACCTGGGGAGGGGAGGAATATACAATTCCACAGGGATTAGGCTTTTATTGATAAGGCAGCTTCCAAGCTTCTAGTCTTCAGAATATATCAGATGGGTAGATCCTACCTAGAACAGATGAAAGTATAAGGACCCAAGCCATAAAGGGTTTTGTTGATTTTCATGTAGACATTACTTCCGCTTTGAAAAAATGATTTGTTGTAGTCATTAAGACCTTGAACTGGTTTAGCTGGCGGTTTTGTTTCTCTTTATATTTTTAAATGACAATGTGTCCTACCTGATCTTTTAAAGTTTTCTTCAGGCTATGTTTTGTTGTGCTGAGAATATTTGGAGAAAGCCTGGATATAAATAAGAGCTGAAAGTCAAATTATAATCTGATACATACATTCATACACTTTCCTATCATTATTCAGAAAAATCAATTTAGCCTCTTTCTTCGCTTGTAGCTTTAACCAATGAATCAAGAGGATAGATGTGTCAGAGGCATGAGAAAGCAAGCAGTTGGCCAGTTTCAAGTGCCAACTCCCAGGAAGAAAATTTCAAAATGTTCCTGTCATCCTGATACTGTTTCTCCCAGCAAGGGTGCAGTTTTGATGATGTCTTCATGATGTCATTTGAAGTGTAGCAGGGAGCCTGGAAGGGAAGGATTGAACCTTATTCTCTTCCACATCCTTCCAGTGGATGAATATGGTTTTTCTCTTTAGTTTGATTTGTCACATTGGAATGTTTAGAAACATGGAACCAGACATTTGCTAATTTAAACTGGATAAGGAAGAGTGACTGAAGACTTTCCTTTACTCTAGAGCCATAATCTAAATAATCACTGGGAGCTTATACTGGCCATGGAAGGAAAGGTATTCAGTACATGAGTACTTATATGATTCTCTTTCCATAACGGGAAAATAGAGTTATTTGGATTAGAAAGGGGAAAAAAATCTCTCCATCTTTCTTCCATAGTGCCAGTCAAAAGTTGTACCTGTTTCACATTTGCTTTTCATTGAACAAAATAATGTGATGAGATCCAATGAAACTTGCATGCAATATATAAGGCGACTTTTTTTAAAATAAGGGGAAGGAAACAGGGTTGACAGAGATGCCTGATGTTGAGATGGGCAGCATACAAATTTAATAAATAAATGCATGTAAGAAATAAAAAAAATCCCATTTTTGAAGAGTCATATATTTAAGTACAAAAAAAATGATTTTCCACAAAAGAAGTATGAATTTCAACACAGACATTATGCATGCATAAATTATCTTCTGTATTTAAGGGGGAGAGCAATATTTTTTATATAAAAACTCCTATAAACTAATATAAAGCCTGCTCGTATGATCTTTATTTATTTACTTAAAGTATTTATACACTGCTCTTTATGTTAAAAAAACCCTTCAATTTACAGTAATTGTAAAAAGAATAGCATAAAAGCAGAATTAAAAACAACAACAGTGAAAAGAATCCTTTAAAAGGTAACTATTAAAGAGAAGTACTCAATTGTGATCAAGCAGGACCATATGGAGAAGAAGGTCTGCATAGAATCAAGGTTAATGATAAACAAAATGGTATGCATCCATCATTTAACACAGAATGAAATGGTTGACCTTGAACATGCTACTAAGTGCTGAATGATCTTGCATAATTCCGATTTTATAATATTTTTCTCATGGGCATCTTGCATAATTGACTGGTTTTCAAAGACTGTCCTAACACTATTGTTATCATGGGCCAAACTTAAAAAGCAAAGAATCCTCATATTTACCAGCAAAAAATAGAACTCCTATTTCAAAAAAAGAAGAATCCTTCTGATACTATAAGTATTTGTTATTGGAATAAAACTGTGTATAAAAGTGAAAAGAATTTTAATTTACTATAACCAGTGGTTCAAATATAATTAATTTGGGGAACTATGGAATCTAATATGCTAGTGTTTTCATAAACAAAGCAAAAAAAAAGTGTCACTCGTTCAATTCTCAGAGGTGTTCATAAACATACATCTGTGAAATATAAACATCTCATGTACTTCAGGCCCAACTGCTGACATTTTTTTTGCCAGATGCATATTTGAGTAGACCACACATTCCTATAATCCAACAGCAAGCACATTTTTCTAGTTTTCTGAATGATTGCATTGTCTCTTTTATGAATTGTGCTCCTGCTGTTGGTTCACTGCCCCTAATTATTTTTGTTTTAGCAATTGTCCCTGATTTCTCCATCAGACAGTTGAAGGAGGCCATGTCATCTGCTCAGAAGTGTCTAATCAAGGAATGAATAATCAAACAAAAATCTTTCTTTTAGAGGGGGGTGTGGAGAATGGAAATGGAACAAATGATAGTCTGGTTAGATGTGGTGTTTTCTGTTCTTACAACTGCTGCAGAAACTAAAAGAGATACCCATTAGTTTGCAAGGCTGAGCTGCTTTATAAGGGGATGGTTGCCTTGTAAAGAGGGAGGTGTAAAAAAAACAACCCAAATTCAGTGAAGTAGAAATGTCTTTCAAACTACACAGACTTATCTTATCCTACAATCTGGTGCCAAACTCCCTGAAAAATGTTTGAGTAGGTGGCTCATGTTTGCATACTTATGAATGCACCCGTCTGGAATTCCAGGATGGGAAGAAGGAATGACATTCATTTCTGTAAAAGTCCTGCAATATCTACTAGGGCTTGGCTATAAATTTCATTGCATAGCTGTGGTGAACAGCAATGAAATGAGTGAGGAAATATCTGATTAAAGTGTGCATTGCTGCTGAGGCAACTGCATGTTGCCATAGCAATCGAGATGAAATGTGCAAGGAGTGAGATAATTAAATCTAACCCCTTTAGAAGTTTTTTGTGACAGTCTATGTGCTGCCAATAAGAGAAAAGTTATCTCCCGTATTAAAGATAAAACTCATTCCTCGTGGAAGTACTTCTTGTTGATATTTTGTTGTTCTCTCTACCAAACACATGGCTCCAGGTATCTTATTTAAATGTTCCCCTTAATAATCCCATGCAGTTTTGACCTTGACTTGTAACCTGACAAAAGAATGTGCTGGCTTATTCTTCCACAGAAGAGGTACAGTATGAACAGCCAGCTATCTGCCTTTATATATCTACCTATGCACTCCCTCAACCCTCAGTACAATAAAGCCAGACTGTCTTAGATTATGATTCAGTAATATCTAGAACGTGCTGCCCTCTTCAGGAACTGGTGATCAAAAAAGAGGGGGGGACTTGACTATGTGCTTGTTGTTTTAGAAAGTTGGATGAGTAAACATGACCTAAAAGATCCTGTAAGATTATAGCATTAGTGATTCAAGCAGTAGGCTTGCAGTGAATGGTCACACCGAAGCTTTAAAGGGAGAGGGACAAAATAATATTTCTGTGTCAGACATTAAGCTGAGGAGCCAAAGATCAAAGAAGTTGATACATAGAATTCACAACAGCAAGCTGTTTGATGTCAGGAAAAATTCAGCTTTGTGTTTAATTTAATCACATATTTTATTATTATTGTTGTTGTTGTTGTTGTTATTGTTATGTCTTATTTTACCACTACACTACAGTTAGGGTTTTATCACAGGCATCCTAAACTTGGCAAGCTCCCAAAATGTTGGATTTCAAAGATTCTCCGTCAGCTGCCCAACCGCGTCCTCAGGCAGTTGCCACTTTCATCAGAACGATAGAAGGCAGCACCATGGCTTCGTGCCACAAGTCCCACACCTTTCTACGGGCGTGTGATTGTGTTGGTTTTTAATCCTGTGCTCGCCACCCACTGTGGCAATTTGCGAAATGGACAGCGATATAAATCAACTGAGTAAATAAATAAAGGGGCATGCAGAAGGCGGCTTGGTAACACTATGCTGCTGCTTTCATTGTTCCCTTCACCCCTATGGAGGCCACTGCATCTTCGGGAACTATTTTGAGAATTATTTAAATTTTGGGGAGGCTGCAGGAAGTTAAATGGTTACTGCAGACTGAGCCTAATGATGGACTGGTAATATGCTGAGACTGGTCAAGCAGCTTACATTGCTTTTGCATTTATCTGGAACCATGTGGAGTGCTGGCGCTGGATGCCTTCCTGCTTCAGATGTTTTAAATTTAGGGTGAGGGCTGACTACTTGTTATAAATGTGCTAATCATGACATGTAGGAAGGGCAAATTTAGAAACACAGAAAAGTAGCTTATATCAGGTCAAACTGTTTATTTAACTCACCATTGCCTGGTCAATGGGCAATCCAAGGCCTGTAGGCTGCACTGAGATCAATCCCTTATGTTTAGATTATAGTGTGCTGCTGAAATTTGCTAACATATCTCCAGGGCATGATTTTTCATGGGGGAGAGGGGGGGGTAGAGAGAGGATGGAAAGAAGCTTGTGAACTCTTTGTGAGATTTCATTGGCCTATTTTGCATTAAAGAAAATCTCGTTTCCCAAACCATTATAAGAAGTGAGGGGAGGAAGCAAGCCTTTCAGCTTTGTTGGTGGAAACACTTGGCCATCAGAAACACATCTGAGGAGGAAAAATGAAACTCACCCTGATCTGGTTTGTTGGTAGCTGCTCCTTTAGTTCTCAGAAACCTGTCACATGATTTGTTTTGTGGTTGTCTTTGTTAACAATACCAGGAATTGAACTTGAGGCTTCCTGCAGGCAAGTATTTCATCTATATGCTACAATAGCTTTAATGAATGGTCTATAGCAGGGGTCTTCAAAGTTGGCCCTTTTATGGCTGAGGAATTCTGGGAGTTGAAGTCCACAAGACATAAAAGGGCCAAGTTTGAAGACCCCTGGTCTACAGATACTTAGCTTTCACACTATAGATATATAACATTCACACGCACGCACATAAACACACACCAAGGAGTTTCCGGTTTGACCAGAATAGCTTAAGCAGATGTGACATTTTTGACACACTCGGAAAAGCTTGTTTTGTATTTTTAGTTATTGATTTGTTTCGTATTTTTTGTGTGTGGTTGCTGAGCCATTATGTTCAGAATCCCTGTGGATAAGGGCATAATAACTAATAACGTGTCTATTTTTCTAGGGTATTTTTGGCATAATGATGAATTTCAACTTTCCCAGAATGGTAAGCAGAAATCTATTTTCTGAATCTGACACCAATAAATGCAATGAGAACAAGCAAATTATCATTTTAAAATAATGAAAATTCACTTAAAATAAATATGCAAGTTGATAAGGATAATATTAATATAGATGTAAGTATTTGCATATTCAGACCCTACCAAGCCATTTGTAAAACTCTCATTGAATTTTTGTTGAGTATTTTTTGGTGTTGCTTCTAAAGAAATAAAAAGATTTACCACCTCTGCTGGAAATGCTTTGGAAACCTGGGGTGTTCACCAATGCATTTTGCTACATAATTTATTGTAATATATACATACCCACACACATAAATATAGTTTATGTTATATCAGTAGAGAAAAGAATTGTATCTTTCCTCTAGATTGAAAGAGGGTTAGGCCTATATAATGTTTTACCATGTTGAACTGTATAAAAATTGATCCTTATTTATGTTTCACTAGGGTTTTGCTGCATATGTGAATTTAAAATGGTATATTTTCTGAATATAGACAATCCACCTTCAGTGAGAGTTGCATGCAACTGTGTTATTTGGGGAACAAACATACACACTAAGAGTTGCAAAGTTTTTCCAATTTCAAGACTTTTAATTAGAGCATCTTTGCAAGCAAATAAATGAAAGTTCATCCTACTGTACCTGCAGAGTTCATGAATAAAATGAGACTTTATAGAAAGGTAACCTGGATAAAATATGCTAATTGTTCAGGAGAGTTGTACTTAACCATTCAATCTTCCACCTCACATTGTTCTTTGACCTTCTCATTCCTCAAAGTTCTCAACCGAAATAAAAGTAAAGCCATTGAATAATGGAATTAGTTTTACCCTGGGGAAAAATACTGCTGAAAAATTATAATCTCAGGAGGGTGAGATAAAGGTGTGTGTGCGTGTGTTTGTGTGTGTGCACATACACACAAGCAAGCCTGCCCTGGAAGTTTTTTGCTGTCTGTAAAATAGCAAAGGCATGCTTCAGATTGAAGAAAACATAATACGATGCATGGTTTCAAATCAAAGTTTTAACTATGATGTCCAAAATCAAAGACTGTACATATATTTTCAGCCAGCGTATTCTTTCTGACCCATTGGGATTTCTCATTTGGCTTGCCCGAGACATTTGTATTCAGTCTGATCTTTTTCAACATTTTCAGACCTAGTATTGAGATACACACAATTGTACAAGTAGAACACCATACCCTAATAGCGTACGCTCCAGGGACTCTTGAACAAAATACTTGAAATTGCATATAGATTCATGCCAGTTCCTGCTGTACTGATTCATTTACTCCATGAAGATTAGAAGAAAGGGGGAGAAAGACGTTCAAAATTGATAAAAGGGAAGAGAGAGAACTGAAATTACTAGAGGTGAAGAGACTTGTCACTTCACCTTAAAAGGTAGCTGATAGGTCTTCCCACATTCGGGTCACTTGCTTCTGCTCCATCTTACTATGGTCAAATAACCACACTATGTTGTACAATCAGGTAAATTAGAAAGAATTAGAAAGAAGCTAAAAAAGAACTGCTCAAAGGCTTTTAAAAATGAAAATGAAAAAGGTTCATCAGTGCTGACCCATGGTCAGGTGAACTCCCCTTCTTAATTCTTCAGAAAATCATGTACTTCATTGCAAAGCAGGCACAAACAAATAAACCCTGGCTGATTCCCAGTCTTTAGTGTTGACTAATGTCATCTAATTCAGAGGTCCCCAACCTTTTGGGCACCAGGGACCGGTTCCATGGGGAAAGGTTTTTCCGTGGACCAGAGAATGTGTGGTTTTGTGTGCTGCCTGAATCCCATGGATGGGGCTTTGCTTGTTTGTGTGGACTGGTTGCTGGCATGCTGCGGCCTGGTACTGGTCCACAGACCGGAGATTGGGGACCCCTGATCTAATTGGATAATGAAATGTCAGCAAGCAAAACCCCAAACTCACCAAGTTCAACTCTGAGCTACAGATAGTCAGTTTCTTCTATTAGAAGAGTCTTCTGATTAACATAAATAGAAGCAGTGGAACCCAGTATGGGTTGCTTTCCCCGTCAGATCTATCCTATCTAGAGTGAGGAAAAACAATGTCTGAAAGCTGCTCTAATGTTGAGCTAAATTTACACCCTTGCTTCCCAAACTTTTATCCTCGTATGTAGAGATTTCACTTTTTCATCTTATTCTCATGTGCTTTAGAATTTTCTTTGCAGATGTTCTAAAATTATTTTATATTATTTATGATAAGAAAAGAGTGCTGCTGTTGTCTTTGCTTTGAAAGTCAGTAATGCGTGGGAAACCAATAAGGCTGCAGATTGTTGGAAAGATGGCTATACAATTAAAGAATAAACACTCCTACACATCTCTCGGCAATTGATCAGTTAAAAGCCCGGCACTCCACCTATTCATTTTATTTCTCTCTTGAAGACCCAAAACACAATCTGAAGTCATTTTCTTTCATGAAAACAATAGAGTATTTGCAATACAGCAGTAGCATAATTCTAGACAACCCTAAGGAAGTCTTCGCCTTATACTCATACATTTAACAACCTTCAAATTTTTGAAGGTGGTAAAAAAAAAAGATATAAGGTCATGTGATCACAGCTTGGAACTTAGCAACTAGCACATATGTACAATGTTTGCAGTAATTTGCTACCATTTCAGCAGACTTCTGATAAGCAAAGTCAATGGGTGAAGGTGATTTGCTTAATGACCATGGGAAATGGTCATTCAGGCACTTAACAATTGCATTGCTTAGCAACAGAATTTTCACTCCCAAATGTGGTTGTTAAGTCAAGGGACTACCTGTATTCATTCCAAAGAATATTATATCAAGCTATTCTTCATCTTTTTATTTTAAACATTGGATTCAGTACTTGAAGGCTGGAAACACATCAGTCAAAACAAAGAAACTATTCAGCAACCACTTTCAAATAAAATGATGAAATCTATGACAATAACATATGTCTAAAGCCTAAATGCTCATAACCTCTGTGTATTATATACCTATCAGCATGAGGTAATTGACAATCCTCCAAAGCCTTCGTTTCTAAGCAAACCTCACTGTCAACACACTGCACATTATGCAAAAATGTTGTGCATCTCTATTTAGAAGCATTCCATTCTGATTCTGGCAATACAGGAGATTCTGGGGGTGGGCAGCAAAAAGAACCATTTTCTTTAAGTGCAATATGAGTCACTTCTATCAGTGTCATTATTGAATATTATATATAACAATAACTTGGCTGTCTTTCTGAAAAAGAGCTTTCGGTTTTCCTGAAAAGGTTTTTGGGAGACAAGGGGAATGGGAAAACTGGGTCAGTGGAAAATAGACTTTGATAGAGAAAGGTTTATTTCAGCATTCTTTCTTGTAAGACCAACAGAGAACATCCTATGAATTAGCAAAGATCTAGCAACATTATCAACAAATAATAATATAAACCTAGAGTTTGGCCCTTCTGAGATAGACAGGTTGACTTCTACGCAATGAATAGGTGATTTATAATATCACTGACATGTGTTTCACACAATATCTTTGAAAAGGTATTTTATTTTGAAAAGGAATGTGTGTGTGTGTGTAAAATATTTTAAATTTGAAACCCTCATTTCATCTAAAAAGTAAATGTTTTGTCCACTCTGGAGGTATTTGGAGCCTAAAAAAAGCTCTGATCCCACTTTGGACAAGCATTTAGAACTCACAGCAAAACTATTTCAAGCATTAAGCACTTCCAAATTGTCAGAATATCTCATTTCAAGCTTAGAAAATATATTTTAATAATACACCCTATTGGAAAATCCTAGAGTGGCCCTTTCAGCCTTTGCTTAAACTTCTTTCTTCATCAATCTACTAATGTTTTTTCAGTGCTAGGGTTTACCTCTGTAGTAAATGTGGGTGTGAGAACAAGTAGGTTGTCTTACTCACATCAGTGAATAAATCATAACACGCAATATTCTATTGTTCAAAGACATCTACACCCTGGAATCTTTTAATTAAGTACTTCCTAAAACTGGACATACTGGTGAAAACTGGATCTTTTCTTCTGGGTCAACCACATACTTTTTTTTTTTTTTTGGTAATTTTAACATACTACAGAAGTCATGCTGTAATGCACTTGAAGAGTTCCCAAGAATGATTATGTACTAGGACTGCTGTTTGCCAACAATTGATTTAGGCTGGTAAGGATGTTATTTAATTCTTTTCATTAATCACATGTTAAACATTGCAGGTTCAGTCAGAGAAACAGAAAAAAAACCCTGGCTTTGGAAGAAATGTTTAATTTTAGTTTGTTTGTTTGTTTCTGTCAACAAAGGAAGGTGTGTCCAAGGAATTCATTTCAAGGTGGCGACAGAAAATAGGTTCCAGTTGACAGTTCTTGTTCTTGCATTTAATACATCCCAGGCAGACATCCACTTTTATGCTGGCTTTGATTTCTAGTTTCTATCATAATTATCATCACTGAAATACTTTATTGTGATATTTGCAAAATTTTAATATCTTGTAATAACAATTCACCCTTAAAAATCAAACTTAAAGCTAGTTTGGAATCATAATAATGGAGCTGGAAAGGATCACACTGGTGATCTAGCCCAATCTCTGTGTAGTTTAGGATCTATTAAAGCATTTTGGACAAATTGCCCATTCACCTTCTGCTTGAGCATGTCCACTAAAGGGAAATATACCAGTTCATAAGGCAATTTATTCTACTCATTAGAAGCTTTTACTGTCAAGAAATTTCTTCTACTTCTATGTGGTTTTAACTCATTGATTCTGGTCCCAGTACTCCTGTACAATCTTTCCTCAACCTGAGAACACTTTAGATATCTCAAGTTAGCCACATACCACCCTCAATCTTCTCTTCTGCAAGCTAAACTTAACCAGTTCTTTCAAAAGTCCCTCATAAGATTTGGTTTCCTGTTTCCTCATCGACTTAGGTAGATTAAGCTAAAAAGAAGTGAAGGCTGAAAGTCACCAACTTCACTTTATGTTTTCATGGGGATTTGATTCCTGTCCAATAACCTGCCACACCTAAAATTTTAACCTGGAATGACCATTTTGTAAGAAATGCAGGAAACAGGGAGAAGGGGGAGAAGGGAATGCTGTCTTGCAAAGATATGTGTCCCCCAACAGCAGCAATGGTAATCAGCCTCAATGATTTGAAAAAAATGACAGGAGTCATGAGATCACTGTGCAAATGGTACATTGTAATGTCATGCCATCTGATGGAAGTACATGTCACATCATTTGCATGAAGGTGTCGTAATGCATGTGATATTTGCTCCACTCTAACCCTACCTATGTTACTCAAGCTTACTTCTCTTGGGACATGAACTCCCAAAGCATGTGGTGTGAGAAATTCTCCACACAATCCTTATCTTCTTTTCTTTCCTACTAAGGTCCCTAGGACTAATTCTTTTTCCATTGGATTTACATCTTTAGGACCCAAAGTTAAAAAATAGCATGGGTCATAAACTCAGTTAAGCACTTCTTCTTTCATTCATGTCACCTAACCAAGTTTTGGATATACAGGTGGGAGAGAGACCAGTGCAATTTTATTTATTTCTTTGATAGTTCAGGCAAAGGAAAAGAGAGAAATACGGTAGGTAATCTTTTTCAATATGTCACCTTTCCAAACTTCAAAGTCATTACACAGAACTGCAAAAACAAGTTTATTTATTTATTTATTTATTTATTTATTTATTTATTTATTTATTTATTTATT
>NW_015386699.1:33908-44206 GCF_001527695.2 Protobothrops mucrosquamatus
TGGAATGCTTGGAAACCTGGTGGGCATAGATCAACAAGGGGAACTCCCCCTTCCATGCCCAACCAGGTCTCGGTGATACCCGCCAGGTCCGCTCCCCCCTCTTGAATCAGTTCTTGAATGAGGGGGGCCTTATTTACCACGGACCTGGCGTTGCACAACATCAGCCGGTGGGCCCGAGCCGAAGGATCTAAGGTCCCTGTGGGTCGAGCCGAGCTCAGAGGATCGGAGCACCCACAGGCTTGTAGGCAGCGTGTGCGTGCTCCCAGAACCCGATATGGTCCTCTGCTCCCGCCATACCTGCCCCTCCCACTAACCGTACCTATCACACCACCCTCCGCTAGCTCCCCAGTTTCCTCCCTTACCACTCCACGCCCCCCCGACGGGACTGGCCTTGGCCAGTATATCTTAATTAAAATATTTATTTTCTACCTAAAACTAAACCCTCTTAGTTTTACTGGTAAGCTCAAGAGCATCATCATCCACCATTATTTACTAGTATACAATGGGAAATAAAGTTTTTTTCCCCTTTGAGTACAAAACAATACACCCGTTTTGACAAAACCTTTCAGCTTCAGATGTTCAAGATAAAGACTATTCAAGTGGGCTTATCAGTAAATTGTTTATACTGCTCAACTCCAAATGTATTTTCACTGTCATTAACTGAAACATAAATATCATTCTGCACTAAATGCTTTGCACATAGTAAACAGTAATGCTGAACTTACCTATATCATTTCCACCAATATAGTTGTGTGTATGTGTGACACATGTGTTTAAATCACATGTAGAAGCAATAAACGTCAAATAGTCAAAGAAAATAACTTGTTGAATATAATTAATCTGCACCGTAACAACACTTTCTCATTTCTACCTCTAGCTGTGCTTAATGAATAAAGATTAAATGCACTTTACAGTGAATACTCACATCGCATTCTAGATTTCACTCAAAACAATTCTCCTGCACTCTTTATGCTAATAAATGATCTGATGCCTGTTGACTTTTTCCTTTAAGGTTAAAAACCTTAATTCATATTCCATTCCATTCATAGGGCTATACCCTTAGTTACATGATAGGACTTCTGCTCTTGTAGCAAGGAGGATTTGCTTGCTCTTGCTCCTCTTTGTGTATCCAATTATATATGGTCAAAACAGCAACAAAATAGATTTAAAGAATTTTTATAAAATATTTATTTAAACACTTTATGTAGTTGTCCGTTTCACTGTTGTGCCTTGTCATTGCTATCAATAATAAAAAAGCACAACAAAAAAAGCAGCCATCCCCCCCCAAATTAAAAGTAATCACAGTCAAAAGAACCAAATTTTTTCTTCCATCAAACACATACAAGACAAGCCGCTACCTAGAGGAGTTCATGTAACTAACTGCCTGGTCCAACCCTTGAGGGAAAACCCACATCTTTAATAGGCATCCAAAAGGTTCAGGCCCATTTGAATTTTTGGGTTAGGGGAATGCTGCTCCATGGGGCAGGTACCTCATCTGAGAAAGCACATCTCTTGAGTTGTATAAGATAGAAGGGACATGGACATTGCCTATCCTTTCAGTTTGGAGGTAAGTAAGCAATTTAGACAGGTGGTCCCACAAATAAGCTGACCCCGTACCATGTGGGACTATATAGGTGACAACCATCACCTTAAATTGCACCTAGAAGCTCAGCAGAAGCCAGTGCAGCCTGTGAACGGTAGTGATATTTGGAATTATTATGACATGCTATACACATGTGTGGAGGTAGCATGGAATCTTCCCCTAGTACAATGGTTCTCAACCTGTGGGTCGGGACCCCATTTGGGGTCGATCGACCATTTCCTGGGGGGTCGCCAAGCAAGGCTGTCCGCCATTTTTTTTGTCCGCCATTTTTTTTGTCCGCCATTTTTTTCCCCTTTTCCGGCAGGTGCCTTACCTCCCTTGGGCTGGGCCAGCTGGTGGTCGGCCTGCTCCGTCTCTGCCGCTTGCCAGCTACGCCTCGGCTGGCGCAGGGGGCGGAACCACGCATGCACGGCGCTCCCGGGCAGGGAAAGTCCTTGATTTACGACTGGTTGTGTAGTCCTCGACTTACAACCAGTTTAGTCCTCGACTTATGACCGGTTTAGTCCTCGACTTACGACCGGTTTAGTCCTCGACTTACAACCGGTTGGGGTCACGGCATTAAAAAGGTTGAGAACCACTGCCCTAGTAAATCCCATTTTACCAGTAGAAAGACACCACTGCATGCAACATATTGAATACATATGCTTGGATACAGCTCGTTTAGTAAGATTTTCAAGGCAGAATTTATTCTGTTTGTTTGCTTGGCTTTTTGCTTACATAGCTATAGAAAATATAGACAATCAAATTTTCAAATGACTGTCTATAATTAGCTAAAAACATGACTACATTTAGATTACGCTTTTCTTGTGCAACTGTCCTCTTCTTCCAATTTTTTGCAAATATCAGTGTCTTCCTTTGCAACTCTTCAGCAGTTTCCAGTTCTCACTTTTTTCATACTACAAAGTAAATAAATCTGCGTACAAATAAAGATAGAATAGATGCCCAGTGTTTTTTTGTTTTGTTTTGCTTTTTTGATAGAGTTGGTCTTTTTGTTACACGAGAAGTCTCATTTTTGCTTCTTATGAAGATGAAAAATCTCTATTAGATTTTTGTTACAATTACTATAAAGCAGGGGTGTCAAACTGCCGGCCCATGGGCCAGTTGCATCATGTGGAGGCCATGCCCACCCCAGCTCTTGGCAATGCGAAAAAAGTCGTGCTACGTCACAACACATAACGTGAAGCGGTGAGTTTGACACCCGTGCTATAAAGTACCATAAATCATCTCTGTTTCCTGGAGTTCATTTTGAGAATAGTTAGATCACATGTGATTTATTTCACAGGAATAGTAGTCCTCTTAATTAAGCAAAAACCATCAGGTGCACTTTCTCTTTACCTTACTTACACCTATTTTACAAGCCTTTTTTTTTCATTGTTGTACTATCAATTCCAGATGATTCTGATAAACAGCAGAGTAAGTTATTCTTTAGCTTTGTATCCTATTTGCCCGATATGACCTTGATGAGTGGCTTCCTAGTTCTTTGGCACTCTAGAACAATGAGGATATGTCCTAACTTGAATTCAGTAACTATTTTTGGCTTTTCATTCAAAATCAGAATTATTTTAAAAAGGGAGCACTGTTTACTTATTCTTGAAATGCGTTATGTAACTCATAAGGTATAATAATTGTTTTCTCTGCAGTAATATACAGTCTTGTCAGTAATGATTGACTAGATCATCACCTTTTATTTTTTTAAAGAGTCAAATTAAATGTAAAAATCTCTTTGTATATTAGAAATAATCATATGGAACATTTTAACAGTACAGTTTAAAAAAATGGAAACAGAGAGAATGAAAGATGATGCATAACATTTTGTAGTGCATCATGCAATAATTTAGAGAAGGAAGAACATAGTCCGGCTTTGAAGAATAAATATTTTAAAAAAAATCAGACTAGTCCTGCCAAAGCTCAGGTTGAAATCCTGTCAAAAAGGTGCCTCCCTATAAGACTGAGGTTTCAGCCTAACCTACCTCACAGGCTTGAGAATAGATATATCATCCTCTGCCTTTAGCTTTTTGAAGGAAAGTTGTGATCGAAATGGAACAAATATAATCTCAAGGTGTAAAATAACATATTACATACTTGTTTAGGGTTACCAGCTTTTTTTGTGGCTGGTTCCCTGCAAGTAACATCTATCTGACTGACTGACTGACTTTCAGTAGATGGAAATTATTTTATGAGTACAGAGAGAAAAAAGTTGTATTGCTGAATTGTTGCTTGTCCTAAAGGGATAAAAATCATAGGGAATCTACAAAGAGAGAAAAAGTACATTAGCAATTCTACTTGCCGTGCTAGCTAAGTAGGCCATAAGGCAGTATTCTTAAACTCTTTGACCCAATTACCCATTTTTCCCAGTCTTAAATAATGTCACAAACTCCCTCCCCACCCCTTAAAAACACCTCAAACCTCAGATTCCTGTGATTTGGAAGAATAATCTGTTTAATCTGTATAGGTTTTTTTTTTTCAATTATTTACAGCAGTGTTTCTCAACATCAGGAACTTTAAGATGGGTGGGTCCTGTTTGGGGGAATTCTGGGAGTTGAAGTCCATCCATCTTAATGTTCCTCAGGTTGAAAAATGCTGCTAAAGAGACTTTGAAATGGGACATAGAATAGAGTATAGTCAGTGTGTAGAACTGGCTTTGTATTTAAGTAGTACTTACCCCAGTTGGACTCGGGTAATATACTTAGTGTGGGGCAATTGGTACAGGATAGAGCAGCCAGATTCTTGGCAAGACAACACACATTGCAGAATAACATTAATCTACATTGTTTGTCTGTAGAGCCCTGTTCACAGCTCATTGTATTTCTCATTATCTATAAAAGTCCATATGGCATATTACATAATATTACATGTTGCATATTATATATGGCAGGCTACAATAGGCTCCTCCTTGCCAGGCTTGAATATTGTGACTAGTTTGAACATCTTGAGAGGGTCTGCTAAGAGTAAACCATATTCTCAGCCCAAAAGGTTCTTGGAAGTGTGGACAAAGCAGCAGACTTTCAGTAGCTGTATGCTTTTCCCCATTGCTCCTTGCCTTTCCACAAGACTCTTCATATTTTTTCCTTTGATCTAAGCTAACTGCCACTCTTATAGCTAAGCAAGGGCCTATGATGTTACAATTACTTATTACATTTCTTTTACTGCATCCTATTGTTTTAATTCTTGCTTTGCCGTTTGTGTCCCAGAGTCCCTGCAGACTGGGTTAGCTTACAAACATTGTAAATAAGAGGATTATGAAACCCTTTTTTGAGACCTCTGGTAATCTGAGACAATGCAAGGCATATTCTTACATTATGGTTATATCTCTATTTTTCCCTCTTGAACCCTGATTTCCATAGAAAAAAAGCTGATGCTCTGAGCCTCAGTATTTTCCTTCCGATGTATCCTCTTTTCCTCTTTAATCAATGCTGAGGCTTATTTTACAGAATATAGTGAATAGCTGTAATCTCAGCCAACATTTTCTTTACACGGAGCTACTTTACCATCTTCTGTGCCACTGAAGGAATTCTGTTCTCTGTTTAAGTTTCTATACCACACCCATCTAGCTTGGTGGCCAGACGGCGCCCTAGATGAAATGTAAACATTGCACAACTGTGAAGAAAGAATAAAGTACACAAGATCACGGAGCCTGCCACTTAGTCTGTGTTTGAGGGCACCTTATTGTTTGGAGTATGATGCCAGCTGGAATATAACAGGTTGTCAAAAAAAAAAAAAAAACCTAATAGAGCACACACTTTTCATTGCCAGTGATCTTGAAGAATACATTTGTGACTGTGGTTACTTCATCTGCTTTCATACTAGCAAAGTTTTTTCAAGCATAGATATATGTTCATTTTTCCCCACCCCAGTACCTAATTTGATGAAATCCCAAGCATTGCATAGGGTGTATATCTCCCCACAGTCATGATGGTTGAGAGCTGAGAAATTGTAATAGTAACCTGGCATGAAGTCATTAGGTTAGGAATAGCTGACATGGATGAATATATCTGCTGGCATGATAAGAATAGCACTAGTCTAGCAAGTTCAAATAAAATCAGGGAAATTGCAAGATGTGAACATGTTAATAAAATCTGACAGATTTAAACACAACAACAATATACAGGTAGTCCTCAACCTAAGACCACAGTTTATGTTGCTAAGTGAGAAATTTGTTAAGTGAGTTTTGTCCCATTTTACAACTTTTCTTGCCACATTTGTTAAGTGAACCACTGCAGCTGTTAAGTTAGTAACATGGTTGTTAAATGAATCTGGCTTCCCCAGTGATTTTCCTTGTCAGAAGGTCTTAAAGGGGATCACATGACCCCGGGACATTGCAACTGTCATAAATGTGAACCAGCTGACAAGATCTGAATGTAAATCATATGGTCATGGGGATGTTGCAACGGTCATACGTGTGAAAAATGGTCATAAGTCACTTCGAAGTTGTAACTGAACTGTTGTAAGTTGAGGACTACCTGTATCTCTAATTTAAAATGTTCCAGGCACTGGGTCTATGCATCGGAAAACGATGAGTTTGGGCAAAATGGCTCCGAAGATAGCATCCATACAAGACATATGAGAAAAAGCAAACGAGAGAAGTTTATTGTACTCAGCACAAATAGCAATCAAATTCTGTTGGTGATTGTTTATATGCTTTTTTTTAAGCTGTTACATTTACTCAGCTAAATTCAACTTCCCCTGAAAGTTCATATGCATAACTATCACTAAGATCTACCAGTGAGCTCTTTGTTCAGTGGACGGACAAGAGTTTTCATAAAAAACCAAACAGTTAACATTCCATTCAGTCAGCTTTATCCTGAAAATAAGGCGAACAGTTGTTCCCAAGTTAGATACACTCTTTGCATGAACGTATTTGTCTTACAAGAAGTGGTTTAGGAGTCACATCATCTGTCTTGGCTCTGAGTTAAGACAGAAGCCTGGCAAATGAATGAAAGGGAAGAGGAAAAAGTCAATTTAACCAAATGCTAAAAGCGCAGACTGTGAATCTTTATTCATGCCTAAAAGCTATGGAATGTACTAACTGTTAAATGACAAACCCTTACTTAGTTCGCTGGAAGGAAAAAAAATCAGCCTCTTCAAATAACAGCTAGAGAACAAGGTAGATTAAATACATCCAGAAACCTGTATTCCTCAAACAGTATTTAAAAAACTGCTTTGAAAACATTACTTTGTAGAACATTAGCATTTGTGTTCAAAGCCACTAACCAGAAGCACAATTTCACTCATTTGGTATAATGTTGATTTTAGAAAAAACAAAACAAAACCAGCCATCTTCAGAAAAAGCTTTCCCAAATTTATTCCAGCAATCTTCACCAAGGAGGCTGGACCTTTTAAAAATGGAATACAGTTTTAATGTTTAAAGGTTATTCTCAACTCCCCTCTGTGCTATAGTTTTCATACAGTATATATCTCAAGAAAGGACAACTTGTTATTAAGGAAGCCAGCAGGTGTTCTTCTCTCTGAAACATACTAAATGAAGAACTTTAACTGATTGTATTGGTTATGCGCTCTGGGAGAGAAAAAGAAAAATTAAATAATAAGAGGGGGGGGAACTATTCCGTAGGCACTACATCAATATTGGGAAATAAAAAATAAATTTAAAAAAATCAGGAGGTGGGAAATTCAGTAAAAATTCTGTTGGAGGGCATGGTTGATCTTTGTGTGTTTGCAAATGTATGTACTGCGCCCAAGTGTATGGCTGTTATTATGGGCAGATGAGACAAATACTGCAGAATTTAAATGATGAGTGCTCAAACATAGTTCATTTTACTCTATGAGACTTTTTCGGAGTTCACTGATTGTCCTTCTGGCTGTCATGTGATTTGGATAGTTTCGGCTTAATATGTCTTCTCTCCTACAATGAAGCAAATTATATCATTACTCTAAATATATGCTAAAACATATAAGGAACGGCTGCTGGAACTGGGTATGTCTAGTTTAATGAAGAGAAGGACGAGGGGGGACATGATAGCCGTGTTCCAATATCTCAGGGGCTGCCACAAAGAAGAGGGAGTCACTCTATTCTCCAAGGCGCCTGAAGGCAGGACAAGAAGCAACGGGTGGAAACTAAGCAAGGAGAGAAGCAACCTAGAACTAAGGAGAAACTTCCTGACAGTTAGAACAATTAACCAGTGGAACAACCTGCCTCCAGAAGTGGTGAATGCTCCAACACTGAAAGTTTTCAAGAAGAAACTGGACAGCCATTTGTCCGAAATGGTATAGGATTACCTGCCTGAGCAGGGGGTTGGAGTAGATGACCTCCAAGGTCCCTTCCAACTTTATTATTATTATTATTATTATTATTATTATTATTATTATTATTATTATTATTATTATTATTATTATTATTATTATTATTATTATTATTATTATTTGGAGCAAAAAGTCATCTAGACAACATTTACCATAGTTCTCTCAAACTTTCCAGTGTGAATCTAACTGCTACAAGACCTGTCATGTTTTTATTTTACCAATTATAAAGCTCTGTTGTGATAATGATTTCCTACATTGCAAATACCTGATGCAGAAGGCTATTAATATCACTTAAATATAGGACGCCCAAAATAATACATCTGCTGTCACCTCCTCTCTCACTCTAAATGCTCACTGTAAATGAGCACTTACTTTCAAATATTCTTGTTTTTGACCAAAACTGTTCCAAGGTCCCTTCCAACTTTATTATTATTATTATTATTATTATTATTATTATTATTATTATTATTATTATTATTATTATTATTATTATTATTATTATTATTATATAAATAATGCATATGTTCTAAATATATACATTATATCTACTTTTTTCATTTGTAAATACATGTTAGCATTATGCAAATGTATACAATAATGTCACGTTTTTTCCTGTTTTTTTTCAGTGCTGTCCCATTCTTGTTTGTTGTTTTTTTTACTACAGGTTAATGATTTATTTGACTTACTCTATAGCTTTTCATTCTCCAAAGTTCAGAGCTCTGAGTCTATAGTCTCTAGCAAACAATAGAGATATTCAATAAAGATTTTTTTTATTTAAAAAATGGAAAAGCAGAACAGAAATTATCCCACTTTTTCTATTATAAGCATAACTACCACTAAGTTCAGTCAATAGATTAAACTGGTATGACATTATAATAATATGCAATGGTATACGTGTGAATGCATATTCTCTTCCACCGGATTTGGTTCGCTTGGCATCCAAAGAATAAGGTAGGTTATAAAAATCTAAATAAATGTCACTCTGCTGGAAAAGGGCAACAAATGAGTTTCATCCAGCTTGATTTACAATTCAGTTAAGTAGAAATATGTAGATATAAGCTGATTTGCCAGTTCCATTAAGCTGATTTAGTCAGCTTAACTGTCTTGTGGATAAGGAAGTTCTTCAGCTAGTGTATATTATAAAAGAAAAGAAAAGGAGAGAGAAAAAAAGAGGACTTAAACTCTCCAGACTGACTCATGTTTTAAATTTACATGGTTTCAAATGATTCTTTTTTTTAGAAGTTAGGTTTTAATAGTAATTTTACTGTACTCACCCATATGAACTAAGATCAATTAAGTGCAATTTTGCTTTTCCATTTCTTATTTGTTCAGCAATAGCATAAAAATAGTTTAAAACATAATTTTGTAATAACGTATACTATCAATGTCTCTTTTGGAAATGTGCTGTCTGCTTTTTTTGAAGATAATTGACAGTTAACATCAAATATTTAATGAAAAGCTTTCCTTGCCTTGTTAAAGCTGAGTTTTATGAAACTATCTTTGTCTGATGCTTATGGAAAGATTCCTTCTAACTTCAATAGGAGCAAGATTGAATCACAGGGCTTATTGGAAAATAAATTATGTAAATTGTATCCACATTAATAAGGAACCTCTTTAAGATTACATGCAACTCAGCAAGATCACAATTAAGTCAGTAATATGTGCAACAGCTTTTTAGTTTCTTCTAATAGAATATAAACTGAAAACAATAACACTTTTTTTTGCTGTCAAAAAAATTCGCCACAAACAGCTTAGAAACAGAGAAAGGAAAAGCCATGTTGGACATTACTATTCCCATTATGCAAAAGATAACATAAAAAATATTTTTACAGTGAAATCCTGGTTTAGCGGGTACCATTCAACTGAGCAGAGAATTGCATGCATGGGAAATATAACAAATTTCATTACCCAGTAATCTCTAGTATTTTTAGAAGCCACAGTAGCAGATGATGAAAAATACTGTTCCATATCCTAGATTCTAGAAAGCCATAGCTTGTCTCAATATCAAAAGACACCTCATATTCTCATCTTCTTTTTTGGCATAACCTCTAATGATTATTAATTCGGGATAGAAAGAGAATGAGAATTGGACTACTGTAATGGACCGCCTGGACTACTGTAATGCTCTCTACATGGGGCTCCCCTTGAGGAGCACCCGGAGGCTCCAGCTAGTCCAAAATGCGGCCGCGCGGGCGGTGTTGGGAGGGACTCGTCGCTCCCATATAACACCGCTGCTGTGCGAGCTGCATTGGCTGCCTGTGGCCTTCCGGGTGCGCTTCAAGGTGTTGACCATCATCTTTAAAGCGCTCCATGGCATCGGACCCGGATACCTTCGAGACCGCCTCCTGCCGCAGATTACCCCCCATCGACCTGTACGCTCCCACAGAGTGGGTCTCCTCAGGGTGCCGTCGGCCAGACAGTGCCGGCTGGCGACCCC
>NW_015386699.1:44306-55286 GCF_001527695.2 Protobothrops mucrosquamatus
ACTTGCAGGACTGGCCTAGGGGAAATTTTTAGAGGGGGTTTTAATTATATTTTAATTAGATCACACTTAAATATTTCCTTTTTAATTAATTTTAATCTTGTAATGTTATTTGTGTATTTTTATTCGATTGTTAGCCGCCCTGAGTCCGCAAGGAGAAGGGCGGGATATAAATTTAATAAAATAAATAAATAAATAAATAAATTGAATGGATACTCCGGGAATTGCCATTAATTTGAAAAAAAAAACAAAACTTGGTTGGATTGGTAATTCTTGGTTGGATTCCAGAGATCATGAATAGCAATGATGTAACAACTAGAATCAGGCTTCTTTTCTCATTCCACTTGTGCTAGGAGAATAAGTGCAAACTGCTTTCCTTCTTGTGGATATGTTTTCTGAGTGTGTATGTGTGTGTGGGGGGGGGGAAACTTCATGGGTTTGTGTGTGTGTAGGGGGGAACTTCACGGGTTTTTCCATTCTTCCCATTATGTGAGCTGGAAGGAGAAACTGGCAGAACACTTATGAATTTCAAACAGAAGAAAGAAAAGAAAGAAAGAGAGAGAGAAAAAGGAGAAAAAGAAAAAAGAGAAAAAGAAAACCGGAATTTTACCCTCCTCCCCACTCCCCCGTAAAGCAAGTCACCATTTCATAGTAGGGTACCTCGGATTCAGTACAAAACGGCCATTGAAGACAGAGAATAGAAATTAAGGGCTGGATCTGCGAGCTGGAACAGAAATATTTGTATCAGATAGAACGATGCGAAGCCTGCCCCATTTCCTCTACTAGAGAAGGAAATGCAATACTTTTGATTTCAACATCCTACGTACGGACTGAGGATGATATTATTTATTCCTGCTCTCCTAAAATGACAAGTAGGAACCGTGGACCAATCCAGAGACCCCAACCTTTGAAACTGAGATAATTTGGGACCTCAAATTATCCAAGACCCCAAGAAGCTGAAGAAGCTTCTTGGATGAGAAGCAAAATGTCTTCAAAGAAAAAACAGAAAGTCCCGTTGTCTCCTGAAAAAGCCCCTTTGGGACAACCATGACCTGGATGACTGAGAATCTCCATAGATAATTTGGGACAATTTCCCAAAAGTAGCTGTCCTGAAATAAAATAGTTCAAAAAGTCACAAACAATCCCCGAACAACACTGAAGGTTCTGTGAGCCCCTCTCATCCTTGGCTAAAATAAGTGTTCATAAACATTAGATAAATGTAGGATCCACAGGAAAGTAACAAGATGTCGATGCTCATTAAAAAGAACTTTAATGCTCACTCAAGTTGGCCAAAAAGCACCTGGATGATCTTCTGGAGGAAAGTTCTATGAGTAAATGAGTCTAAAGTGAAACTTAATTAATCCATTTAGAAATAGACATCCTTGCTTATAAAGCATCCTTGTTTTAACAATTCTGAAAATGCAAAGATCATTTGGACAGCATGCTAACCAAGTTTCCTGCCACATTATAGTAAATCAACAAAACTTTGATCAATTGTATTGACTGCAGATTGTGTACCATGAGTCTAATAAAAAGCTTTAGTCTGCAACCTACCTAAGATATCATACATTGAAGGAATGGGTTGCAAAGAGGTTCACTGAGCATCTATTTGGCTTGTGTAGGATCACAATTAGCTTGGAGGATCACAATGATGCAGACTTGTTTTATAATAAACATAGGAAAAAGGAAGTAATATACATAGAACTAAATAATAATTAAATCAAATGTAAATTTTAATTATATTTTTGCATATAACTGAAATGGGAAGATTACTTTTCTGAAACTTAATTACTATTACCTTAAACAAAAGAATACTTTTAATTATAACTTATTTATTAGATTGTAATTTCTGACCAATCTTTAGAACAGGCATGTCAAACTGCCGGCCCGTGGGCCAGATGCATCATACTGAAACCGTGCCCACCCCATTCCCAGCAATGGGGAAAAAGTTGCGATACATCACGCAACGTCACGTGACGTTGCGAGTTTGACATGTCTGCTTTAGAAGATCCAAAGGCTCCAGTCTATCATGAGTTCCACAGCACTATGATTAAGTTTCCAAATAGTAATTGTTTTGCAAAGTCCAACCTACAGACTAGAACTTCTTTACTTCTCATGACAGACTACTCTGATTATCTGGGTCAGTATGTCCTTGAATGACACCTGTTTCATATTCTAAAATACAATCACTTTGTTGCTATGAAGTTTAGCATTATCCTATCTTGAAGACATGAAGGCAAAGAAAGAGAACTGTCACAATGCTTTACCACAGAATTACACTTCATGGGAAGTGGAATTACAAGGGAGTTGCTTTCTTTTTCCCTTATCTCCATGTGATCTGAAATAAAACTGACTGAATAAGGAAATGACGTAGAATAGTAAGTGGCGCAGAATTTGTTTCTATAAGGGTGTCTTCCTTTTACATAGGAATGGATGCAATCCATAGATTATATAGACATCTAAATAAGTATAATAATACCAGATACAACGCCTCCTACCCTTGTTGGTTTGAATGTCCCTTGATTCGAAGGAGGTGAAACTATTAATCTGGATAAAATGGAGATTCCCAAGTATTCATCATCCGTGTACTAAGGAGAATTAGTTAAAAATATCTTAACATTCAATTCTTCTCTTTCTAGAAAATTGTTCATCTTGTTTCTTTACTGGTTTACTGTTAAATACAGAGGAGCATAACACATTATCACTTCCTGAACTGTGATGGATAAGAAACCTGAATCAGGTTCAGAGGCCATCTACTACAATGATTTTTGCATGAAATGGACAACCCAGATGTATTCAGGAAGCAAACCAACAAGGGTTGAAGACCTTGCATCTGGTATTGTTATACTTATTCAGATGTCTATATGATCAATGGATTGCATCCATTCCTATATAAAAGGAAGACACCCTTTTAGAAATAAATACTGCGTCACTTACCAGTCTATGTCATTTCCTTATTCCCTAAACATATAAAGTCTTTGGATATAAAATGGAGCTACTACCTTTATTTTTCCCAAGAGCTATTTTCCAGGGACTCAGACGTTCATTAGCAAGAGTATCCCTTCAAACACACACACACTTACACATTGTGTGTGTGTGTGTGTGTGTGTGTGTGAGAGAGAGAGAGAGAGAGAGAGAGAGAGAGAACTGGAATTCTTTTTTTCGCTTGCCTTTGAGAGAAAGTATTCAATATCCAGTCTGAGTCAGCCACTGGGACCAGAAGTTTACCCATCCTCAGGGAACTTCTCTCTACTGGAATATGTACTTTGGGCTATTCTATAAATAGAATAGGGCTCCAGCACAAGTCTGAAAGCTCAGAAGAGTAAATCTCCAGTCCCGGTGACCGACCCAGATTGGATCTTGCAACATTATCCTGGGGCACGTACAGTGGTGGGATTCAAATACCTAAACATCCAGTTCTCTGCGTGGATGCAGGCCTGGGCCTCTGAGGCCTAGAAGGAACTTCCAGAAGTGACATCAATGCACTTCCGGCGGGCCGTTCTAGGCCTGGGAGGCCTCCATGAAGCCTAGAACAGAGTTCCAGAAGTGACATCCACTCATTTCTGGTGGGCCGTTTTAGGCCTGGGAGACCTCCTCCAGTCCTCTGAGGCCTAGAACAGATTTCCAGAAGCAGCATGGGTAGCTACCAGTTCCTCTGAACTGGTGCAAACCAGCTGAATCCCACCACTGGACACGTATATTTGCCTTCATTCGTAAGGTATTCTATGTTCTCATTCTTTCGTAGTTATAGAAAATGTGATTTAATTAAAAAAAATACTATTATAATTTTTTCTAGTCATTCAAGGCACAAAAGCTATGCAAGTTACAAATGCACAATTCTACGGTAGCACTGTGTCAGCACTGGAACCACAGTTTACATATACTTGGGAATAAACCTTCCCAACTGTAAGGTCTAAAAAAAAACCAACCATCTAATCAACAACACATAAGTTAAATATAATCATTAAAAGAGTAACTTTATGCACAAGTTCTTGACAACAAATGCTAACTTTTCTTTCTCTTTTTAATGGAATCTGCTATTCATTTGAAAGCTGGATTTTGGCATTGTATTGGACAGATTCTTATTCAATGGACTAGTTTATTTTAAAATGAGGAAAGTAGTGGCAAAAATGTATTAAATGTAATGCACATTTGTATAAAATAAAAATCCATGAACAAAGAAAGATTTTCTAAGTTTTTATCATTAATAAAGACAATTGCATTTTTAATCAAACAAAATGTAATAGCTTTCTAATTTTGTTTAAAATGTTGTAGTACTTACACATGCCAGATCAGGTTATTGTAAATCCCAAGCAAATTAGAATCATTGGGTTCTGTTGATATATTCAGGGGTACTATGTACATCATAAATTTAATGGCATACTAAGACACCACATCTGTTTCTATTTTACAAAAGTTAATAGTCTAACTACAGGGTATTTAAATACAACTTTCATCAACTGGAACACTGGAAAAAATAGAGGCTTTCCTATAAATTATGCATTTATGCCCAAATTATGCCAACAGACTGCAAATCTCAGGAGTTAGTAACAATATAACATATGATTTTTGCCACTGTCTATTGCTCATTAGTTGATTCAATGTTTAACCAATCTTTGCAATGTCACTAACTGGACTTACAGATGTTTATTGTTTTACTAACAGAAGTTTCATGCACAATAGATTTGGGGGGGAGTGAGCATTTTTTAACAAATATAATGATGAATATATAGCTTCAATTATATGTATATTATGCCAGAGTAGTTTTGCTAATGGAATTAAGTGTATACCTTGCACAAATGTCTACACACACACACACACACACACACACACACAAACTGATTTGAAATGAAAAGCAATATGCCAGCACCAATTAACTATTATAAGACATGAAATTGCAAGTAGTTTTCAGAGCATATTTACATTAACACATATGATTACTACTTCGGCCTGATACAAAATAACATTTGCCACTGATTAGTGCTAGCTTTTCTTTATGTATCTAATTAAGTCTCTACATTTTCTGATACCCCCTTCTTTCTCTCTCTCTCTCTCTCTCTCTCTCTCTCTTTTACTAATTTACAGAATTACTGTGAAGAAAAATCCTGCTTTAAAAGCTTGTATGTATTCCAGCATGGTTAATAATTGTATACAGTGAAATGTTAAGACTAATACCATAGGAGGAAAATGATAAAGAGAACAAAATGCCGTTCTAATGTCTGAGATGAGCAGTTTACAAATAGGATATATAAAATCAAATCAAATAAATGTTAGAAAATGAATGATTTTCCACATTCCTTCTTGAAATTACAACTTCCAACTATATGGAAACTATAACTTACTTTCTCCCCTTTGGCTATTTGCTAATCTTAAAATATAGTGGTATCATAGTCATATCTGTAAGAATCCATTCTTTTAATATTTTGAAGAAAAAAATAGATAAGGGATCACCCATTCTATTTACCAGTTTTACTCCACCTTTGTTCATTTTCTATATCATTTTTCTTCTTCTTGACTATTCCTTTTTCTTTTTCCTCACCAAAAAAACCCAAATACACAATTTAGCCAGCTCTCTAAAAAGATATTGTAGAAAATGTTAGGAATCTTTAGTTAGTATTTTTGCAAGTAGCAGGTGGATAAGAGAATTGATCATAAAGGAAGTTCACTATTGTACTGGAAATTAAAAGAGATCAATCATGGTACAATAAATCAGTTTAAAATTCAATACACTCAGCATAATTATATAGACTAAGCATACATTTAATACAATAAAATATGTTTCCATTACAGTATGATTGCCAATTGTTTATTTCCTGATTTGAAATAATAATAGTTGTAAAGATAGGCAATGCTTTTATATGAGTTCTTGGAATAGTTTTAAAGTATTCAAAACCAATTTTATAAATTCAATAGCTCATCATTAATTATATAGTCTTTCAGGAATTAGGATTGGGATTTGACATGAGAGAATTTTATCTGTCTGTCTGTCTGTCTGTCTGTCTGTCTATCTATCTATCTATCTATCTATCTATCTATCTATCTATCTATCTATCTATCTATCTATCTATCTCCTGCTTTTATTATTTTTACAAATAACTCAAGATGGAAAACATATCCAACACCTTCTCTTCCTATTTTCCCCTATTTTCTAATGCAGATTGAAATAGTATTTCAAGTATTAATAAATACAATAATACTGATGATATTCTGACAGCTGAATTTTAAATCAATTGAAATTTTGACACTGTTTCAAAGGCAATCACACATAATAACACTGTAATTTTTCATAAATGTATTGACAAATGAATGACAGTAGCCACTTCTCATTTCTTATAGAAAAATTATAACTAGGGAAAACTGTTCAAAGTTTCTTTTAGCCTGAGAAAAATTTTTACAATATGACCTTTATATTTTTCACATTGTAAAACCATGCAGAGTAGACCAATTAATATTTTTTAGATCACAAAAATGCATTTGTTTACTATATATGTAATAGAATAACATGTTCCTAATTAAACATATTGGTATTGATTGAGCTGTATTTTTTCCTCCACTGAATGAATTATGAAAGATCCTTTTCTAGCTTATAATTAATTTTAGTTCAGGATGAAGATGCTGTAATCTGAACAAATTTTGAAAGTTGGACTGGGCTCCTTTAGTCCAGCAATCGGGGGAACACACACACACACACACACACACACACACACACACACACACACACACACACACGGATAACTAGATTTCTGTCAGCAAGATGAACCACTGTTTGATGTCAGATTTCTAATGATTAATGCTGCATTAAACTCAGAACACAATTACAATGAAGTGCCAAGGTTAAAGCTTGTTGCAAATTAATTTAAATGGCCATTCATGGAAACAATAATGATCAGCATTTTGATAGATCATGAGCAATGATCTGATTTCAAGCAAAATGGTTCTTATGAATGAACTGGAAGACAGATTCAAGCCATATATCACTTCTTCACTAGTTACAGATATAACTCCATATATTATTCTGTATATGGATATGACAGAAAGGTATAAACAAATACAAACAAAAGAGTACTGACCACTCATTTTTGCTTATTCTTATGGGCCTGCTTTTTTTTATTCATGTGTTACATATACTCATATATGCATATCATCAAGAATGAAATGAAATGAAATGAAACACAATTTCCCTAAAACAATATTACAAGAATAGAATTTACTGTAACTACTTCTGTTTTGTAGTTTCTTTCTTTCAAAAATTATCAAGGCCTGAAGTTTTTTCCTTGCAGCACTTTAAACCAGCATCCAATATTTAAGAAACTAAATAATTATCGACTTCTTGCTTTATTGTAATTTATATTTTAGTGAGTGTTTATTTATACTATTCTTTAAGGTATTTATAACATTGTATATCAGTGGCTCTCACGGTAAGAGACAAGAATCCGCATCATTTAAAAAATGCAACTGAAAAAATAATAAAACATTAAAAATAGTGCCATTAAAAATAGCAGACTGTACAGAGTAATAAAAAAGTGGTTGAGTTAAGACTGAGCTATGTTTCTTTAGGCTCCAAATAATTTTCTTTTTAATTATCTGCTCCCAATCATTATAAGAAATAAGATTGGATAAAAATCCTTTGCAAACATTATTTTTATGAGCAGTAATAACTTCCAACAAGAAACATGGAAACAGTTTGACCTGGCTTCCTAAAAGAAGTTTAGTATGTTTTTTTTCTGTTAAATTTATATCCCAGCTTTCATTGGGAGTCCCAAGTAGCATACATATTCCAATTTTCCCCACGCTGACTTCGTGAAATAGGTTGAATTGAAAGAAAGGGAATCCCTAAGACATCCCTTTCTCCTATAAATTCTTTATAACTTTTTTTTTCATGATAAAATAGAAATGTGCTTTGGTGATTTTTGAAACAGAAAACTTCAATAGCATCTTGATGAACAATTTCATATGAGAACTGTATATATATAGTAATTATAACTGCTACTAGGTGAATGATTGATGCTGTTTAAAATACTGCCATGGCATTGATATAACTCTTTTGACTGCTGTTTTTAAAAAGGCATAACCAAGCTTTCAATCACATTGGAACAGTTTTGGTCAAAAACAAGAATATTTGAAAGTAAGTGCTCATTTACAGTGAGCATTTAGAGTGAGGGAGGAGGTGACAGCAGATGTATTATTTTGGGCGTCCTATATTTAAGTGATATTAATAGCCTTCTGCATCAGGTATTTGCAATGTAGGAAATTATTATCATAACAGAGCTTTATAATTGGTAAAATAAAAACATGACAGATCTTGTAGCAGTTAGATTCACACTGGGAAGTTTGAGAGAACTATGGTAAATGTTGTCTAGATGACTTTTTGCTCCAAATCATCATCATCATCATCATCATCATCATCATCATCATCATCATCATCATCATCATCATCATCATCATCATCATCATCATCATCTCATAGCAGCGAAGCACAAGCAAGATGGTAGCTGATACATATGTATGATGGTATGGATAGAATGAGAGTCAGTTTGATGTTGTAGTTAAGGTATCAGGCTAGAAACTGAGAGACTATGAGTTCTAATTCTACCTTAGGAACAAAGCCAATTGAGTAATCTTGAGCCCAGTCAAGTTCTTTCAGCTTGGAAAGAAGGCAATGGAAAACCACTTCTGTAAACTTTCCCAAGAAAACGTGTCCAGGCAATCTCTGAAAATCAGACATACAGTAATTGAATGAAAGAAAAATATATGAATAGAATGATATTAAAAAAATAAGATAAATTAATATCTAATCTAAAATATTATGCTTAAAGGAAAGATTTATCAGTTTCTTATAGTTATCCTGCTTGAAGGTCCCCAAACCTCTGCAAAAGTGAAAATAACTATTCTTTTGTTACTCTAGGTTTTAGACATAAAACCAGATATGACAAGATGGCATAGTTCAGCAATGTTATCTATGAAGTAGGCTGAGGCATTTTATATTCAGTAGTAGAGCTATGTATTATTTGAAAGAAAATTGTTTTATATCATTTATATCCAGTCAGTATAGGAGAAGTAGTAGAGGGTATGGTGGCCTAATGGTGAAGATGGTCACCTCCCACTTGGAAGGTTAAGAGGTTAATTTTAGGTAGTATCCATTTTTTCTCTTCTAGGGTATAAAGAAAAATTATCTGCTGTGAGCTCCCCATGACATCAGGAAGGGCATCCAGCCAGTAAATGCTCAGCTCCATTCATTCTCCCAGATTCTACCCCGAATTAAGAGTTTACAGGGTCATAAAAAGATATTGTTAATGTAGGAAGGATAGCAGAACCTGGGGGTGGAGTTAAAAGATGGATCAGCTTGGAATACCTATGTAGTGGCACACCCCCCCTTGAATTCTGTTGACCCTTGCTGCTGACCTGCTTTAATTGAGAAGATTCCTGTGCATAGATTTTTTAGTAATAAATCAATTTAATTGGATCTTCATGTGTGGACATGGTCTTTCAGGCCTGACAGTCAATTTATTACTCTTAGTTTTCTTGTTCCATACTGTACATTTGGCATGGGGAATGGGACTCGGTGTTTATTTCTCATGGATGTTTTTACTGTTAAAGTAAGTCAAATTTTGTTCCTTATTACTGTACTGTCTAACTGTTGTCTTTTTAAGCAAGTCCCCTTTTGAATATTAGTTAATTAAAACAGTTAACTTAATTTTTGTCCAAGGAGCAAGGCCTATGTTCAATAAAATGATCTTCATTCTCTTAAATCTATTTAAATTAAAAACACCAGCTGCTAGGGCTGGAAAAAGAAAATAAAAAGTCTCCATCCATGGTTAAAAGTGTTTGAAGCCCATCAATCTCTCTAACCACAAAGCTAATGTGTTCCTTCTGCTTTCTTTGAATGAAATCACAGAGTGGTTAGATGTTGATTTAACATAAAACAAATGGAAATGGGTGTTTCCTTAGTCATGTGTAGCATTTGTAAGGGGGGGGGTGCGTCAGGGTAAAGAAAGAAAATAATTAGTAAGTTTAGTGAGTAAGTCAACAATTTTGTCAGTTATTAAATAATATTTTAGACCCTGAGTTATTAAGATGGATTTGAATAGCTAATCATGTTACACATAATGAGAAATACTAGTTGTTAGGAAGTTGTACTGTACCTGTTGCTTTAAATAAATAAATAAAACCAACCACAGGATTTTAAGGAATCCTGCTGGCTGACTTCATTTTGAGTGAGCAATCTAAGGTATGACTTGTGAGCTTGAAAATCACAGCCACAGCAGATTTGGTCTTTTCTGAATGCTCTGGAGAGGATGAAAATTTGCCAGAAAACTTACATTACCCTGTGAGTCTAATATTAAGAAGGTACATGAGAAGGAAAGGAAGGGGGGGGGGAAACATATGCAGAATAAGAGCCAGCCTTAAATTAAAAGAGTTACACTAGAGAATTTTGAAAACTCAGTAACAATAAAAATAATTTTGTTTTAATTAGATAGTCCCTGTAGTGTTTGCAAATAAGATAAGAGCCTCTTTACACATTGCAATAAGAAAAGAAATATACCATATAAAGAAAGGCCAGTCAAGAATACCGACATAGGCAGTAATATTAGAATCCGGCCAATGGGATATAGAGTATACATGTAAAAACTAAACATATCTATGTATTAAGTTTAGGTAGAACAAGGCTCAGGGTTGAATTTGATGCAAACAGCATCAGCAAACAAACAGCAAGAAAGATAAATGATACAGAAGCCTCATCTCATGGAAATCAGGAAACTTTTAACAATTACATAAAATTATAACAATGGCAGTAAAATAATAGGGTGAAGGGAAATATGAATAGACAATCCTACACAATTCCTATCCTTGTTGGCTTTTAAATATATATTTTAAATGAATTCAAAACACACTATTTTGTTCATCTTAAATCCTGTAAAATAGTTTTATATATATATATATATATATATATATATATATATATATATATATATATATATATAT